>NW_006790468.1:1499343-1504693 GCF_000442215.2 Lipotes vexillifer | reverse complement strand
GCATTCCTGGTAGATTACGTTACTTCTGTTGCATACATTCTTGTAAAAGACACTTTCATAATCTTTCCTTTCCTTAATATGGAAATAACTTCTAAAAATATATACAGTGATATGAAATGAACAGAACTATTCAATGAACTGACACATAAGCTTCACTAAAAAATCACAAATTTCTTCTCAGCATATTTTTGACTTAAGGCCAGAATAATATTTCGAATAAGACAAAACCAGACTGCCATATTACCTATTCTCTCATTTATGTGTGTAGCTTATAAAATCCATTTATAAAAGCCAACTTCAGCTTTAGTTATTCATGGAAGTTTAGCCTAAAATTCAGCAACGAAGGAAAAGATTTTGTGTGTGTGTGTGTGTGGTCAGTATGGGGATTTAGGGCAAAAGGTGATTAGATACAGTACTAGAATATCATCTCTGGTTTAGAAGTAAATGACTCAGTGAAGCTTTTATTATTTTTTCTATAGAAATTTATATATATATATATATATATCTTTAAATTATCTGCCACTCTGAAAAGTTGTATTATTTTTTTAAAAATCATACACCTTGAGTTGTGTGTTTCACTTTGGTGAACTCAATGTCACATAGATAAGACTCTCTGTTTGCAGACTAAATCAATGGTTATAATAACGAAAGTCTTGACTTATGGAGAAACATGTGAATAGTAAACATTACTCCAAATTATGCAGAAATTTTAGAATGGGAGAATTACTTTTTTAGATCTGGTTTTCACATTGTTAAAAGCCACAATTGGCACAAATAGAAACTGTAGAAAACAATCGGGAAAAAAATAAAGACCTACCAAAGAACTGGCCCTTGTAAGACTTCATCTGGGTTTCTGAGCATGTGTAATCCTGCTTAACTTCTGACAAACTCTCCTGGTTTATGCTTCTTGATTTGCCTAGCCTTAACTTTGCCTGAGCAGCTCTGGACAGAACTCTGCTGGAGCGTGGAACACTCACATCTCCAGGACTATCCAGTTTCACAGTCTGTCCTCAGCCCCAAGAATTTTGCTACCATGCAGCCCTGCTTGGCTCGCACCTAACTCCTCTACATTCGGCAACATCTTGCCAGCCTCAGGACCAGTTAGAAGATGTGCTAGGAGGGGCTATCCTTGGAACGGCTTTTTTGCAGTCAGCTCCTACCTCTTCCCTCCTATAGGGAAGATCTAGTATGTATAGATAAGGCTTGATGCCACCCTGCTCCCCTACTCAAGTACCAGAATCTGATAGGAAGTTGACAACATCAACCCCTGTTAACCAAAAACACCCAGAAAATCCAGAGACCCCATTTTTATTTGGTTTTATTAGCTAAGACTGAATTTGGCTATAGATAACAGAAAACTAAATTACAGTGGCCTAAACAAATAGGGATCTATTGATATTTTTCTCATGCACCAAGAAATATAAAGGGGAGAGTCCAGGGATAAATAGTATCTCAACAGTGCCGTCAAGGATGTGGGTTCTTTCTGGATTTCCACTCTTTGTCCTCAGCACATTTATCCTCATGCTTGTCATCTCATGATCACATGATGACTCCTACTCTAGGCCTCATGTCTGACATTCAGATGGAATTAAGAAAAATGGGGCAAAAGCAGAGGCTTATTCCTGATGAGGCTTTGGCTTATTTAAGAAGAGAAGTCCTCCCCCAGGAACCTTGCCTCTACATTAGTAGCCAACACTAGGCCATATCCCTAGCTATAAGGGATGTGGAAAAGCCGTATGTTTTGACTTTCCCATGTCTCTAGTCAAGGAAATGAGGGGTTTTTTATTGGCTTTTGGGTAGGTACTAGTATTTACTACATCCCTACATCAAGATGGTCTTGGACCTACCTACCCACCCATCTTCCATGGACCTACCAAACACCTAGCTAGTTAACTCCATCCATACTAGTTAACTAGTAACCTAGACAGTTAACTCCATCCTCTTCACCATAACTAAAGTCCACCACATCCATGTCCCCTCCAGAATGTCTTTGGGCTTCACAAGCCCTGACAAGACCACCTCAGACTGGGGTCTGCAGTTTATTTATGGGAGACCCTCTTGGAAGCACGTCTAGATGCACCTATCCACAGGAGAGCCTGTCTTGGTTCCCGTGATTATTAGTAGTACCCTTATTATTTTAAAGAGAATTTAAATGAAAACTTACTGCGTTTACCTCTATTTGTGTGCTTACTAGTGGCTTCTGTCCTCAGCCACCCTCCCATCGTGGAGGTAAATATACCAAACCCTTTTTCTAATCCAGCAAATCTTGTAAGGAGCATTTTTTTAAGAGACTGTTTTTTTCCTTCTAAACCTTATGGCATACTTTGGACATACAGAACCTAACAGCCATTTTAAAGAAAATTAAAGTGACTGGAAATAATATCTTGGTCAGAACAGACCAGGAGTAACAATCACATTTTACACTGCAGTGTACACACCCATGTATGGGAGATTTCCTACCTCCAAATTTCACCTGCCCTAATTAAACTGTGCCCAGTTCAAGTAATTCCCTTTGCTTCAGCACCATCAATCCTCCCTCCCCAATATAAAGGCAAAACTGAACAAACTGGGGCATTCTACTGTGAAACTGTGCTAATGGCACTGGATCACATACCACCAAAACAGCAGGACAACTTGGCTTCCAAGCCTCAAGTTCTACTTCAGAAAACTGTTCATACATCTGCCCCAAACCTCCTATTGTATCATGAATTGTGGTTTTTCTTCCCTCTGCATTTTCCCTCACTGCTATGGCCAGTGCTTTATGTGGCCTAGTCTGGGGCCAGTCTCAACAGAAGCTCTTAGATTGCCACTCTTGCCTGCAATGATTTGTCCCAGTTTTATACCAGTACCTGCCAGCTTGGCTTACCATGTCAGTGTTCTGGCCTCTCTTGTGATGTCAGCTCTTGGACCACTTCAAGGAAGGCAGCAGGTTTTTCCTCCTGACCTGTTTCCCTCCTACCCCCACAAAAAAGAAAAACACCGGCCTAGTCCCTTCCCATTTATTTTATTTAACAGCCCTTAACTCACAGCTGCCATGAACCAAGCACTTGCATAATCACTGGAGAGAATAATAAATGAAATATAGCTGCTGCTATATTTATATATATATTTATATAGCATGGTAGGGGAGATAAATGTGAAGAATATCACAGTTACGACTGTTATGAATACAGATACAGGTCAGGAATGGTACCAAGAAAAGGAGAAATTAGTTCTATCTAGATAAGTAAGGGAGAAGACAAATGAATTTGGACTTGAAGATGAGTTGGGAATTTTCCAGACAGACAAAATGGCATCAAGATAGGTGATTGAGTTAAACAGAAGGTAGCCTTCTATTGTAGATTATGTGTACTTGGAGAATTTAGTGGTACCATTTAGCCTGTGAGATGAATGTCCTATTGGTCTTCCAACTTTATCCCTCACTCATTTCGTTCCTTAGCCACTCCACTGGGAGTTGATGTCCTGTAGTGATCTTTAAACGCTAAGCAGATTTCAGAAGATGATGGTAGCAAATAAAATAGAACATTAGACTCAGTGAGGTTTTTATTACACCTGTTTTTAGATTTTTAAGGAAATAAAAGTAAATAAGTACCATTCTTCTAAACCATTCTCTTCCCTTCGTGTTTTGTTTCCATTACTCCTGCTACTAGATATTTCCTTCACTATGGTGCTTGAAACTGAATTCTGCTGGGTTTCCAGGAATGCTGTTGATAGTCATTGCCAGGAGAAATGTGTTTTTCCGTTAGGAAATTACACTTCTATTTAGTATTATTGTTTTTGGCCACTGTGCTGTGTTATAAGCATTTTTTTTTTTTTTTTTTTTATTTTTTTTTTGCGGTACGCGGGCCTCTCACTGTTGTGGCCTCTCCCGTTGCGGAGCACAGGCTCCGGACGCACAGGCTCAGCGGCCATGGCTCACGGGCCCAGCCACTCCGCGGCATGTGGGATCTTCCCAGACCGGTGCACGAACCCGTGTCCCCTGCATCGACAGGCGGACTCTCAACCACTGTGCCACCAGGGAAGCCCTATGAGCATTTTTGAGGAAAGAAAAAGATAATTGCTTCCTTGGAGCAATTACTGGAAAGGAAACTGGTGTTCTACTTTCTAAAAACGAACAACAAAAAAGTACACTTAGATGGGAAATTACCAGGAAAAACAAGAATAAGAATAAAGGTGAGGTGAGGTACATTCCCTGATGAAAGATTTACTTTTAGAAATGTAAGATTCCTTACAAGTTTTTTGAATGTTTATATTTTTTCCAATTCAAGAATAACACTACAGAAAAGTGCTTAAGACGTAAATGTTTACCTCCATGAATAATCAGAAAGCAAGCTCCCATATAACTCCCACCCAGCTCAAGGATCACCATTGCCTGGATCTCAGAAGCCTCTTTTATACCCCTGCATATCCGACAATCCATTTCTGAGCTCATTCAGGTTGTTGGCAGAATCAAGTTCATGTGGCTTTTTGACTGCAGTCCCCATTTTCCTGCTGGCTGTCAGCCAGGGGTCCCTCTCAGCTCCTGGAGGTCACTTTCAGGTCCTTTTCACATGAGCTCCATTTTCAAACCAACAGTGGTGCATTTAATCCTTCTAGTGCTTTGAATCTGTGACTTCTTCTGCCACTAGCCAGAGAGAACTCAAATTTTGAAGGACTCCTGTGATCAGGGTAGGTCCACTGGGATAATCTCCCTTAAAGTCGTCTCAACTTCATAACATAACCTAGTCATGGGAGTAATATGTCATCATATTCACAGGTTTCACCCACACTCAGAAGGGAGGGATTGTAAAAGGGCAAGGAGTATTTGTGTCATCTGGGAATTCAGCCTACCACAGACCACCTGTTTTCTGCTGCTCTGAAATGCTACCTTTGTCAAAAATTAAATATCTATATATGTGTAGTCATTTGTGGAAGAATTTATTTAAAATCAATATTATTTCTTCCTTAAATGTTTGGTAGAGTGGACCAATGAATTCATCTTGCCCTCGAGTTTTCTTTGTGCAGAGGCTTTAAATTACAATTTTAATTTCTTTAATACATATAAGACGATTGAGGTTATCTATTTATTGTTAAGTAAGCTTCAAATTTGTGTCTTTGGGCAGACTGGCTGTTTCATCTAAGTTATTGAATTTCATGACATGAAGTTGTCCACAAAATTACTTGATTATCCTTTTGATGTCTGTATTATCTGAAGGGTTGTCATTTCTCTTTCCTGATACTGGTAATGTTTTATGTCTTCTCACATTTTTTTCCTGATCAGTCTGGCTAAAGATTTATCAGTTATTGAACTTAATTTTAGTTTCATTTAGTTTCTCAATTGTTTTTCTGGTCTCTATTTCATTAATTCCTG
>NW_006790468.1:1474854-1499333 GCF_000442215.2 Lipotes vexillifer | reverse complement strand
TTCCTGCTGTGAACTTTATTATTTACTTTATTCTGCCTACTGACTGGAGTCAGACCAAATATCTTTTATATCAATATACGTAAGTATGTTAAATCCCTTTATTTAAGAGAGAGAGAGACTTTAAATTTTGTTTTTAAAGAAATCTACTTATGATTTCAAGAGGCATACTTAAAACAAAATGACAGAAGACTAAAAATAAAAGACAAATAGGCAGATGATGCCATAAAGAAAGCAAAGTAATGATAATAACACCAATCGAAGTAGAATTCAAGGCACAAAGAATCAAATGAAAATTTGTGTAGCAGTACCAGAAAATCACATAAATTCGTGTTATCTCTGGCGTTCTTCCTTTTTATCAGTTATTTGACATCTTGAAAATGAGGGTCACTCTACTCATTCCACAGTCAGTATAATAGAACTAACCCTCATAAGCAAATCTTTTTTAAAATAAACATTCTTTTTAGTTGTGTCCTTTTTAAAAAATGATCAAGATGGTTTCATGTTCGTAACTATGTGTGGTTTCCCTGGTATACATGATTTATCTGTCAAAATTCGTGATTCTAATCCTTAAATCATAAAAATGCCTTGATCGGGTATGATTACACACATCTGCTGTGGTATCTGACATTAGGCCATCATACTGCTAACGTTACTATTGAGAAAGCCAGGTGAGGGTGAGAGAGATTCTTCCACAGGGCATGCTCTTGTTTCCAGAGACAGTGCATGTTGCTGACTCACATGCCTCTCTTGGCCTCACTAATATCTCACATCACATAGCACTTGGCAAAAGAAAAGAGTAAAACAGGAATATACTACAATTAATTTGACATTTGTGTTTGTTCTATATATTCTAAGTGTTTGCCTTTTTGTTTTTTTTAATGTAGTTAATGCTGCCTACCTTGGGAGCCAAGAAATGATGGAGGTGGTGAAGAGAGACAATGAAACCATAAAGGAACATTTATCTAAGGTAATCACTTTAGTGCTACAAGGAGGTAAGTAAATGGGCAGAAATACTTACTGAGGATGAAAGGCTAGAGTTGGTTAGAATCTGTAAGACCTCAAGGGTTTGTAAATTTCAGATCAAGTTCTACTTCTAGTTAACATTAAGGCAGTCCTTGAAAGTTGAATAGAAAGTAAGTAAAGCTGACTACATAGTTACTTAAATATGTTTTGCCACCTGTTTTTGTTGCGTTTATTTTTAGAATCGATTCTTCTCTCTAGAGCTTTATACTGAAAAGACTCTCAATAATATTTGTGGAAGAAATGAGTTATATTAAAATATAAGTGAAACATTGGGAAAGAACTAACATGCCTATGATCTGATGATCCAGTGAGCCCGTCTCTCTTATTCTCCAATGCATTAGAGTAGGAATGCCCAGCTGACACCAAGGCGAGTTTTCTATACAAGCAGGTGCAGAAAGGCAACAATTGAAATATTTAGCATTTTTGAGTTGCTGCTCTAAGTGCTAGAATCTTAACACAGGCTATTTGGAAGCACAGTTTCTGAAACTGTGAGGGGCCATGGTTTAGAATATGTCTAAGCACCCTAGAATTAAGGTGGCCCTGGTACTCCCATGGCATCATTTGTCTGTCTGTCCATACAGCTGTCTGTCTGTACAGCTGAATAGGATAGAGCTGTGCCATCTAACACGGTAACCACTAGCCACATGTGGTTGTTTGTGGCTACTCTGAATTGAGATGTGCCATGAGTGTAAAATACACATTGGATTTCAGAAACTTAGTACCAAAAAAATAAGTAAAATAGTTCATTAATATTTTTATATTGATTACCTGTTGAAATGATAATATTTTAGGTACGTGGGGGTAAATAATATATATTATTAAAAGCAATTTCATTCATTCCTTTATACTTTTAAAAATGCAGTTACTAGAAGTTTTTAAATTACCAGTGTGCCTTTGTATTTCTGTTGGACTGTGCTAATATAGAGCTTTGCAGTCCAGTGCTGCACCGTGACATCTGCTGGATGCAATGAAACGAGCCCCACTGAGTGACCAACTCTTATAGGGCCCAGGAACCTACAATCTGCAAGTAAAATCTTAGATATCCTGCTGGGTTTAGAATCTCTTCATAAACTTTGAGACATTTGACTTAAACTTGCCCATAGTGTTAATTCATTATTTCTATAACCTCCCAATACAATTATCTTAAAGCAAGAAATGTATATGTTCTTGGGCTTCCCTGGTGGCGCAGTGGTTGAGAGTCCGCCTGCCGATGCAGGGGGCGCGGGTTCTGGCCCCCGTCCGGGAGGATCCCACATGCCGCGGAGCGGCTGGGCCCGTGAGCCGTGGCCGCTGAGCCTGCGCGTCCAGAGCCTGTGCTTCACAACGGGAGAGGCCACAACAGTGAGAGGCCCGCATACCGCAAAAAAAAAAAAAAAAAAGAAATGTATATGTTCTTAAAACAATATTTTTAGAATATTGATCTATCGTAGCTTCACCCAGAGAGGACTTTTGAAAGTGCCAGTCTGTGTTTGTCTTATGGCCATAGTGGTCATCATATTTCTAAAATAGCAATTGGCCAGAGATTGAAATTTTGAAGACAGAGGAAACCCTCATTAGCTGAATGGGGGAGGTTGGGGCCTCATAAGGACCCTCTTTCCAGGGCTTTCAACTGTTTCCACTCATTGACGTATGTGAAAATGCAAGAAAAACAGTGTTTTATTTTTTAGTTAAATTATAAGTGAATTTGTTTCAAAGCTGTGCTTAAGTTCTCAAGGCTGGAAGTTCATAAAAACAACTCAGTTCCCAGTTAATAATAAGACTGGCAGATGCTCATTTCCAAAATTCACACTTGCTGAATGACTAGACCCATCATGTGTCAAAGCCTGTCTTACCACCTGTGGAAGCCAGCTGCTGTAAAGTACTCATCATTCCTGGATTCTGTTTGTATGCTGTGCTCAGAAGGAGGTCAAAGGAAGGTCCTAACTTATTCCTGTCCTAAGTTAAATCCATATGCAAGTGTAATCATTCCCAGATAGAGGGCTGCTTATGGTAACCGTGTCAGGACCATACTTTACTGACACTTTTGTGGGAGAAATATGGGGGTATAATAGTAGATGGCAGGCATTTCAAGGTTAATATTAACAGATGATCACAGGACTAAACTTTTCCAACTACAGGGAATGGTTTTATTTTGTTTTCAAGATAACATGACATGTACTTGTGGAGTTTGGGAAAGCAAGGCATTGTTTAGTTTAATGATGCACAACTACCTGCGATTAATTGAATGTCCTTTCTACCAGCTAAGTTTGAACTTTCCACTAGAATAATACAATTCCAATTCCTAAGTGAAACGAGGTATAGAAAGACAGGAAGTTTATTGCAATTTTTTTGTTTCTGTAATGAAAAAAATGGAAACATGCTGTAATTTAATATTGGTAAAAGTTGAATCAACATATGTCTCAGTCTGCTTGAGAAAGTAAGGAAACTTAAAAGGGCACATAGTTCTAGCAAAATAGTGGGCATTTTCCCCTGCCTTCCAAACAACCCTGATAATTAGTCAGACTTGAAAATCAGTTCCCAAGACTAGACATATCCCTACTTTAAATATTCTAGTCAAGGATACTCTGTCTCATTTCTGCCCAAATATAAGCATTCAGAAACTTTGTGCCTCTCCAGGACTGTCCATTGTAAAGATGTTTTGAGCCACACATTATGTTGCAAAAATCGTTAAATATATCTATTATTCAACTTTTAAAACAGTTCTGGAAAATGTATCTTTGTGCCATCCAGTCAGGAAGCCACAGGAGATTTAGTCTAAAAACAGTCATTCTACCACCACATGTGGATGGCTTTTGGATTCTTTCTCCTCCTCTAGAAAACTATTATATCATAATCAGCAGACTTTGGTTCTAAATACAAATTTTTTACCACTGAATTTCCACAAGAAGAGAACTTTTTATCTTCTTGAGGGAAATGTGCCTTTTTAACTCTGAAAAATCTCCGGAGCTGATTGTCTCCCTTCCTTCTTTCCAAGGTCTAGAGACTTTACAGACAGTGTCAGACACTGCTGCAGCACTACATAAGGTTATTTCCCTTTCCTGAAGCAAATATGTCAGACTCAGTTGTTTCCAAAAGAATATAGTAGGGCCTATGACATCATAGGTTGTGTTCTTTCTTCACCTGACTAAATTCTACCTGTCCTTTAAGACTTGGCTCCATTGTCATCTTTATTTTTTTTTTTTTTTTACTTTTTTGGTACGCGGGCCTCTCACTGTTGTGGCCTCTCCCGTCGCGGAGCACAGGCTCCGGACGCACAGGCTCAGCGGCCATGGCTCACGGACCCAACCGCTCCGTGGGATGGGGGATCTTCCCGGACCAGGGCACAAACCCGTGTCCTCTGCATCGGCAGGCGGACTCCCAACCACTGCGCCACCAGGGAAGCCCTCCATTGTCATCTCTAAAAGGGCTTCCGCAGCCCCTGGTTTTGGTTAGAAGTCCCTCCCCTCGGCTCCCATGGCTCCATATGTAAAGTTATAATATTGCATTTATCACACAGTATTTAAACAGTTGGTTTTCCCCTCTCACCCACCTTGAAGGTTTTTCTCATCTTGGTATCCCTGTGGCCTAGCACAATGCATGATACCTGGTGAACAATCAATAGATGTATACTAGATGAATGGACAGGAAAGCTGTTACAGATTCTAAGCCTTTTTTGTGCCGTGGATCTCTCCAGCTGTGTCGTGTGTGGACTCCTTCTCAGAATAATATTTTTAAGTGCATGAAATAAATACATGAGATTACCAAAAAAACAATTATATTGAAGTATAGTTATCAAAATATATTAAAAGCAAATTTGTGATATATAATTTGTGCATCTTTATTAACAAACTAAATAATGAGATATAATAGCAGTCAGAATTACTATTGTAAATATGTAGTGATGTGCATAAACTTTTAGTTACTTAATTTTACTGTAATTTGAAAATTTCAGTAATTTTATAGATGACATTTCTATATTTCTGTGGTTTGTTGCCTGTATTCATAATTGAAGGAAATACTAAATTATTGTTAGAGGTTAGCAAAAAAAATGATATATTCTTTTTCCCATCCAAGTTTACATTACTCCGCTCCCCTCAACTGCCACTGCATCTACCCATGAAACTGTGTGGACCTGTAGATCCCAGGTGAAGAAGTCGCTTTGAGGCACTAGAAAAGGTTAGGGAATATATGGTATTGTGGTTTGGGCACTGGCCTGAGAACAAGAAGCCACGATATGCTACACTAAAGAGACTATTCTGAGTTGTTAGGGAACCATTGAAGGATTTAAGGAAGGAGGTAATAATCAGGGTGACACTCAGAATGTTTGACAACCATATGACATAACCACTGACCCATCAGAACATATGCCATCTGTGAACAAACAGCCAGTTCAGAGGTGCCAGTTCATATCAGTTAGTCCTAGGAATGTGGCTAGATTAACCAATGAGAGGGATTATTTGGGGGGAAATGTGTATCAGAATGTTGCAAAAGAATTAAATTTGAAGTGGGAAAACTGTTTAGAAGACGTTTACAAGAACTAAGGCAGTGGAATTGGGGATAAAGAAGGGGTAGAATTTGGAAAGATTTAGGAAGTAGAATCAAAGACACTTAGTACTCATAGGATATGAGGGAATGGAGATGGAGTCTAAGATTATTTCTCTGTATTTGGATTTTGTAACAAGATAGGGAATATGGGAGGAGAAGTGCCAGCAAGTTGCGGGAGCTGGTTGAGAAAGTAGTTCATTTGGGTACTTTTGTTTGAGATACCTGTGGGACATCCGGGGAACACATGTCTGGCAGGTAGCTGGGTATATGGGTGTGAAGCCTAGAAGAGGAATCTGGGCTGAATTTTGATTTGGGAATGATGAGGATATATTTGGAGTCATGAGCATGGAAATAGTAACCCAAGGAAGTATGTAGTATAAGGAGAGAATACATCTAAAAGCTGACCCTTGGGGAACACATTTAAAGGTTGGGAGGAAGGAGAGGAACTAATGAATAAGACGGAAATGGAGGGGGGAGGGACGGGAATGAGAACCAGGATGGAATAAACCAAAGTAAGAGAATCAACTGTACATTTTCACCACCCCGGTCCCAATCCTTCTGGGAGCCACTGGGGTATGCTCTGCATTATGAGGCACCTGGTGTGTCTGAGGCAAATAGGAGGTCAGCATTCCCATTCTGTCATTGTTCTCAGCTATAAGGGGATACATTCTCATTCAAAGAAAAGTGAATTAGTGTTTGGTTTAGAAACTTGAAGTTTTCATTTAAAACTCACTTAGGAGGGAAATTCTAAACTGCCGTGACCATCCTTGGCCTAGGCTTATGGAAACAGCTGGTGTGTGCTACTGCCAGACCAAATCTGAACATCACTATCAGTCAATAGGGGTCTGAAATTGTTCCCAGCGAGAGCACATGAGACGCTGCTTTCTGATGAAGGTAGGCAGCGGTGGAAGGACTTCCTGCAAAGTGGTGCTGCCCCTGCCCCCAGAGGGCCAGCCTGGGGCCAACAGTGTGGTTGGGAAAGGGGCAGGGTGTCCTCAGGAACAGGGACCCCTCTGCTACGGCTCTCCCCATCCTGCTTAGCCCGCCTGAACCCAGAGGCGCATGTTGCCATTGGGAACAAACCAACCTTGCACAGTTGTTTGCAGATCTGGGCGTGCAAATCCTTCGGACATGCACACGTCCCGCTTAGTGGAGCATAGGATGTGCTCTCTGGACCAGCTAACCAAGACTGCCTTTCCGCCAACCTCGGTCTGAAACTGATTGTGTTAGTTCTGCCTGTTTAATGTGAAGCCTGTTCAGAATATCGTAATCATCCTGGAAATAGATAGGTTTGTTTGTACCTCAATCATTTTGACCTTGAAAGCTTCATTCTAGGCACTCATTTGTGTCAGCATACCCTTGAGTTTTCTAGTGGAGCGTGATCGGGGAGCAGAGTCTTCAGAGGTACAGCCTGAGCTTCAAACTCCAGCTCCACCATTTGCTTACTTATGTGACCTTGGTTAAGTTACTTGACCTCACTGTGTCTCCTTTCTTCATCAATAAAATGGTTTAATAATACTATCTATTCTCATACAGTTGTTCCCAAACTATAATGCTATATGCAATTCATATAAAGACCTTGCAAGAGTGTCTGGCCATGTGCTAAGCATTCAATAAAAGTTTATTATTATTATTACAAAGTTAGTTATATCCTAGATATGCCTCTGAGTACTTTAAAAAGACTTTGCCTATCTTTTCCTCCCCCTGCGCACCCCTTCAGATATTTTCATTCTATAATGAAAGATTTTGGTAACATTAAATATGTAGCCAAGTGACCCTGGAATGCCCCAATCCCATTCTGGCCACTGCTTCCCATAAAATGCCTAAGGGAGATGTTGTATAGGAACAGCAGTGAAGGAAGACACAGTAGCACTTAAACTTTACCAGGACTTGGACCCAGTACAGAGAATTCAGATGAGCTGGAATTGGCCATTTTTCTAAGTTAGTTAAGCAAGACCCTTCCCAGCACATCTGCCAGTTTCCTGAGGCATATAACCAGGGAGAAACAGAAGCACGGGAGGATAAATTTGCTCCCAGTGCCTCATACTCTGCTGCCTCACCAGAGGAAGATAGATGCCTTGGGTCAGCTTCTCACTCCAGACCCAGGTAAGAAAGAGACGAAGCTAGTTACTCTGGAAGGAGCAGTGACTTACGTTTGGGAATGAACAGGTTCTGGCCCTTTACACTTGGATCGTGCAGAAAGAAGAGAGCCCCACTTTGCAGGGCTTTTGATGCATGATTGTTCCAGCTACTGGAGAGTAGCCCAGTCCCTAACCCGCTTGGACTTCCTACTCCTTTCGCACCCAATTCCCAGTGCTCCCCTAGATGCCTTCAGGGGGAGCAGGGCTCGGTGCTTGTGAAGGATTGTGTGTTCACCTCTGTCCTCGGCCACTTTTTTTAATTTTTAGGGATTTTAATTCCTTTTTGAAAAAAATAAATTTATTTTATTTTATTTTTGGCTGCCTTGGGTCTTCGTTGCTGCACGCAGGCTTTCTCTAGTTGCGGTGAGTGGGGACTACTCTTCCTTGCGGTGCACAGGCTTCTCATTGCAGTGGCTTCTCTTTTTGTGGAGCACAGGCTCTAGGTGCGCAGGCTTCATTAGTTGTGGCTCACGGGCTCTGGATTGCAGACTCAGTAGTTGTGGCACACAGGCTTAGTTGCTCCGCAGCATGTGGGATCTTCCTGGACCAGGGATCGAACCCGTGTCCCCTGCATTGGCAGATGGATTCTTAACCACTGCACCACCAGAGAAGCCCTAATTCTCATTTTTTTAAGAATGGGAATTGAGCCAGTTCTAGATAAAAGAAAGAAAGGAAACAAGGTAAATAGGAAAATGAATTTTCTAAACTATCTCTGTTTCTTCAGCAGTTGTTCAAGTTCTTAAAAATGGTTGCTCAGAAAGGCTGCAGTGAACTGTTAAAGCTTTGTGACTGCTACCTCTCTGTTCCTGAGAGGGCTGGGGTTTTCAAATAACTGAAAGGAGATGCTTATGTTACAGACTAGGTTTCCTTTAAGGTTGCAGGGTGGAGGCTTAAGTGTCTGACTTCGCGGGGAGGGTAGAAGCAGAAGCCTGTTGCTCTTGTCCAGCAATTCCCATGATGCCCGTAGTCCTAGTCAGCTACTGAATAGAAAGAAGTAATTCAGATAGAGATTTTTTCCCCAGTTTTATTGAGATAGAATTGACACATAACATTGTATTAGTTTAAAGTGTACAACATAATGATTTAATACATGTATATATTGCCCAGTGATTATCACAAGTTTAATGAACATCTATCACCTCACTTAATTACAGTTTTATTTCTTGTGATGAGAACTTTTAATGTCTACTCTCTTAACGACTTTCAAATATACAGTATAGTGTTAACTATAGTCACCATGCTGTATATTACATCCCCAGAACTTATTTACCTTATAACTGGAAGTTTATACCTTTTGACCACCTTCACCCGTTTCCTCCACCCCCTACCCCCTGCCACTAGTAACCACCAGTCTGTTCTCTGTTTCTGTGAATTCAGTTTTTTGTTTTAGATTCCACATGTAAGTGAGATCATACAATATTTGTCTTTATTTGTTTGACTTAGCATAAAATACCTTCAGGGTCCATCCATGTTGTCGCAAATGGCAGGATTTCCTTCCTTTTTTATAGCTGAATAATAATTATCACCAGATAGAGACTACTGTGTGTGGCTTTTTTCATGTTTAATATTTTAAGATGTTGACATATCATTGGAAGTGATTTTTGTTAGTTATTAGCTAAATCAAATATATAAACTTGTATCATATGTGTCTTTTGACACATATGTCTTCTAATATGTCTTTTGTTCTTAACATAAATCCTCTATTAGTAATGCATAAAAGCCAGCAACTCGATGAATACTAAAACAAAGCTTTGTTGCATCAGTCAGGGCAGAAGTCAGGTGTTCCTGCTTCTGTGGCTCCTACAGTACTTTGTTCGTACCTCTCTCTGCCTATTGTGTTTAAGGGCCAGCTTGTACATGCCTGAGCTCTTCAGTACTCTGGAGCTTCTCCAGGGCAGAGCTGTCTTACTTCTGAATTTCAACCACTTAGCCGGTACCAGATGGGAGATAGGTTTAGAGTCATTTTGGGTGGAAATGCTGGGAATCTGCAGTTTCAGGAGCAAAAAGTTAAAACAAAAAAAAGCCATTGGAGGGCCTCCCTGGTGGCGCAGTGGTTGAGAGTCCGCCTGCCGATGCAGGGGATGCGGGTTCGTGCCCCGGTCCAGGAGGATCGGCTGGGCCCGTGAGCCATGGGCGCTGAGCTTGTGCGTCCGGCAACGGGAGAGGCCACGACAGTGAGAGGCCCACATATCGCAAAAAAATAAAAAATAAAAAAAAAAAAAAAAAAAAAAAAGCCATTGGAAAAGACAACTGTGGCTGCTCCATGGGGGCAAGCTGCAGCAATTTGCAGGGACATTTTAACAGGGACATGTCTCCTTAGGGGCAACTGAAGAGTTAAAGGAAAATATATCAGTGAGCACAGAGACTATCTGTGATAACTGTGGTTATCACAGTAACCATAATTCCACCTTACTGTAGAAGGTACACAGAGAAAAGCAAAATCCTGGGCAATCAAAACCTAGAATTGAGAAAATTAAGTGTTGTGTTTAATAGAGAAATGACTACTTAACATAACAATTTGGAAATAGAATAATTTCCATCTCATTAATGTATACTCTTTATCAACTCTCATGCATATCAAAGCAAGTGCCAAGGAGAAATAAACTATAGGAAATAATTTATTTTCTTGTAAACATTTGATTTAAACATCCTTCTGATAGCCTGAGAGATTCTTGGTTAACAATTCCAGTATTTTCATCACCCCTGTGGCATGCAGCACCCCAGAACTGTATACATCAGCTTTGTGCGTGTCGGTGATTGTCACATGCAGGCAGTTTTCGTAACCAGTTTAAGACCTCTCAGTCTTCAGGTTTGTGCTTTCATACCATGGTTCACTTTATTCTTAAGTGTAAATAGTAGTAAAAGGTACTGATTAGGAAATGCCATCTCTGGATTTATAACTCAGTTTTTCACAGGGTTATATTCACTAATTGTTTCAACTTAAGCAAGTTAGTCTCTCTTAAGCCTAAGTTTCCTTTTCTGTAAAACAGGAATAAAATACCTTCCTCAGAATATTATTATAAGGACTCAGTGAACACAAAACTTAGCACAGAGCCTGGCAAATCATTCTCAGTTTTCATCAGGTCATCGTTATTTGTTGCGAATCATTTTTACATATCGACGTAATAGTAGTGTACACTCTTCACCACTACGCTTTGGTGTCCGATTATTTCTTTCTTTATACCTCACCTGTCCTTCCCCGTCCCCCACCACTACCACCACGCACCCCATACTTTTCCAGTTTCCTGTTTCAGGTTACAGGTGCAGAGTCCTCTCTTCGGATCTATTGCCTGTGACTTATAATCTGTAGGGATCAGGAAGTATCTTGAGCCAGTATATGTAAAGGCAATAGAAATAACCACGTGTTTGACTTGTAAGCCAAGATTTTCTTACAGAGCCCTTCTTCTGAAGAACTTAAATAAACAATACAAAACAAAACAAAAAGACCTTACCCCACTATCACTTAGAAATGTAACCAAATACAGCCCCCTCAAAATGATTACAGTATGAAGGATTGAGAGGTAAAATCAGATGAACATGTGGGAAATCTGTGATCCTCATTGTTATGCTGTCTTGAACACTGACGTCACTTTGTGTTGAGGTTCCTAGCATATGCCTTGGGCAGCGTGTGCCCCATAACTACTTAGACAGGACTTGTCTCTTGATACCTGAAGGTAGGGGTGGGTTCCTGTAATCCGTATTTATTACTTCTGCTCAACTGTCTGATACCTTCATGCATGAGGGAATGAATGGCACTTCCCCAGTGCTAAGGCTCATCAATGGATTTCTCAATGGAGACAGTTCCAGTTGTAATTGCCTCACTGAAAAGGAAACGCTCCATAGAAATAGTCTTTGAAGAGTTGGGCGGAAAGTCACAGCAGGTGCCACAGTGATGCTTTCCTCCTTGTCAAAGCGACTTCATTGGGGGAGGTCTTTCCTGCCTTGCTTTCCTTCTAGTTGACCCTTTTGTATTAGGGTTTTTCATAACACCTCACCACCATAGCTTGTACTGGTGTGAGGACTCCCTCAGTACCCTTCTCAGTGTTCCAGTGTCTTCGGGCAAGAGTGCAGTGGAGCAGAGGAACAGACCTGATGGACACGAGCCCAAGTCTGAATTTCGCATTTCTAGATTTCTCAACGCTGTTTCATACTCTGAGGAAGTGTTGAATAGCTGTGCATAATAACTGTTCCAGATGCTATTTCCTAGATATAATTTAAAGGATTCTTGGTGCTAAGAGTAGGGAGTGGTTTAGAGAGAATCTAAAGTTATTAGCCCTACTGATAGATCATTAATGCCTGTGGACAGCTTGTACTCCCAGCAGTATTGTAAGGGGAAGCTGTGGCAGGGTGGTTGCTGAGAAATTCTGAGAAATTTATTTTTTCCACAACTGGCCAGAATAGTCACCCACTGGTTGTGAGGTTGCAGCATTTTAGAGCTATAGAGAGACCGGCCCCAGGAAGAAAGAACCAGGCAACTGCCAGGCTCTCCTGTTCTCCAGGAATCAAAAGGAACTTCATACACTGCTGAGAGCCCTAGCAAGATGAAGTGTGGCTTGGGACCTTTGGCATGCCCAGAAATGGTTGTAGTGACAAAAACAGGAGAGTAGGAAGAGGAAATTCGGTGAGAAATCTGTGAGCCACAGATCCTTTGCAGCTTTCAAAACCAAAGCCCAGGTGAAAGCCAGAAAAATCCCTATGAAGTGTTCTGGAATAAGTCTACAACTCAAAGTTTATTTGTCAGTAATTGACTCTCTGGAGTACTGCATTAAATATTCTCCTCTTTAAAGTGTTTTTTAATTAACCATCTCTTTAAATGTTGGTTACATCATAACATTACTGTAATAAAAGCTGGTATTTTTATAAGAGTGATCTCACCTGTCCGTATTCAGATAATGGATTTAATGATCTGAGTAGAAAATTATCCAGTGGGCAATAACACGTATTTCCCATATCCTCCTCCCGCCTCTGCTTGATCCCCTCCAATCTCTTCGTCACTGCAGCTGGAGTAAGTTTCCTACCATATAGACTTAATCACGTCACTTCATTGTATGAAGTCTTTTGTTAGCTCCTGTGGACTTCAGAACAAGGTACAACCTCCTTAGTGGGGCACAGAGTCTGTTCACGACTTCATCTCTCTCCACCAGCTCTCCAGACTTATCTCCCATATTCCAGCCTTTTTTTTTTAATTAATTAATTAATTAATGTTTGGCTGTGTTGGGTCTTCGTTGCTGTGCGCGGGTTTTCTCTAGTTGTGGCGAGTGAGGGCTACTCTTGGTTGTTGTGCGCGGGCTTGTCATTGCGGTGGCTTCTCTTGTTGTGGAGCACGGGCTCTAGGCATGCAGGCTTCAGTAGTTATGGCGTGTGGGCTCAGTAGTTGTGGCGCACAGGATTAGTTGCTCCACGGCATGTGGGATCTTCCCAGACCAGGGCTCGAACCTGTGTCCCCTGCATTGGCAGGCGGATTCTTAAGCACTGTACCACCAGGAAAGCCCAGCCATTTTAAATTACTTCCAATTCCCAAGCGTGCCATGCTCCTTCATACTTTTTATTTGCTTGGTATACCCCCCACAGTGTGCTCCCCCAACTTGAAGACTCAACTTGGACATCAGTGCTCTTAGGGAACCCTTCCTGCCCACTGGTTTCCACCAGATGCCCTTATCTGGGCTAATTGTCTGGTGTACGTGGTGCCTCCAGTCCTTCCCTCCCCCAGAGACTGTCTTATTATCTGCTTTCCAGGTTCCTAATACAGAGTAGATGCTCAGTAAGTATTTACTGAATAGATTAATGATTAAGTGTTTGAATGAGTGAACAAATTTGGTGTGTTATGGAAATTACAAGTGACTATAACTAGCCACTTACAGCATAACTCTTTGTTTTCAGTGATAACAGATGTCAGAGGGGCCTTAAAATTTAGTTTTTGGGGGTTTTTTTGGTAGAAATTACCAGTATGTACCCTTCTGAATAGGATTTCACTTTTGCTGCCTTTTTTTTTTTTCAGAAATACAGAAGTAGAACATAGTTTTTCAGTGAAGAACAGCAGCTTAGAGCTAGACATAGAGATAAAGATGTGTGTGTGTATATGCTTATAAATGTATATGTGTATATACACATATATACACATATATACATATTTATATATACATAGGTGGTGTACATATGCTTATGTGCCCATACGTATGGACACATATGTGTGCATATGTACACATTTGTATGTGTATATACATACATGTGTATGCATGAACGTGTGTGTGTGTATGTGTATCAGGGATTGGTACAGATCAATAGTCAATAAGCATCTTAGTGATGCTTCAAAGGAAGCTCTGTCTCCATCCAGCCTGCTTGCTGTCACCTGAAGTATGATTGTAACACCTCCCCACTGAATCAGCACACTCTCCTGCTACCTGGAGCCTATTCCTAGAAATGTCATAGACACTCAGAGTTCTGATAACATTTCATCTGCTACCTTAAGAAGCAGAGTCCATCTGATTTATCTTTGCATACATCCAACAAACATGTCCCATATGCCTACATGTGGCTGTATGAAAACTATTAAGTGTATAATGAATGGTTACTAGTTACTCAGTGATTATGTCTCAATAACTCTTCCTTGCCCTCATCGGCCATCTCTCCAGTGTCCATCTCAACCTCAACATACACAACTTTGCTGGCGAGTCCTTTTAGTGAATCATGGGTGATGTATCACACCAGGCTCTCCCTACATGAGTTTCTTTGCATCAGATGCCAAGGTTCGCTCCCATAAACCATGAAAGCTCACTGCCTTGAGAGAGCCACTCTCTGGAGGGAGCCTTGGGACTTGCTTATAGGGCCAGGTGCAGGGGCTGTTTTCAAAGCATTACAGGTTGCTGGTGTCATATCCGTGTTGGGAGGGGAAGTGTTTTCTAATAAAATGTTTTTGTCTTGTCTTCTAGCTTACATTTTACTATGGTACTATAGATGCTTGGTGTCCAAAAGAGTACTATGAAGACATGAAGAAAGATTTTCCAGAAGGAGATATTCGACTCTGTGAGAAAAAAATACCTCATGATTTTATCCTCTATTTTTACCAGGAAATGGCAGACATGGTAGCTGACTGGCTAAAGGATGATCTGTCCAAAATATAAATACTGACACAAGGAGCAAGCACTGACAGCTAGTACATAAAGGCAGTAGGTGTACTTAGTAGTAAGTAGTATACTTAGTAGGTAAATGTTTAATTTTAATGTTGGATATTAGAAGAGAAAAAAAGTGAGACCCTCTTGGCTTAAAAACTATCAGCTCCAAGCTCCCCATGCTACAGACTGAAATAAACACAGTTGATCAATATTCCATAGGATTAACAACACATTTTCCAAGACTCAGGGAACACAGTGATCTAAACAAAGTCTCTTATGTTTGCACGAGATGCCCAGTGGCACCATACGGTTTATTTTGGTAGGCAAGATCCTTGCAGACAAAAGGAAATCTAAACTTAGTTGATTTTAATTGAGTTACAATGTAGAGTAGGCTCCCCTAGAGAAAATTATGAAAGACCTACTAGAAAATGTAAGAGACCGCTGAATGTTAAGTGTGTAGTCGGATATGTGCAGCATGTGAGATCATAAGAAGGATACACTCAAGTCCAGTAGCAGGAAGTGATGAGCAGTGGATCTTGGCAGTGGACCTGGGTCTCTCTTAAGGACAGAAGCTGAAGATCAGCCCAGACTAACTTTGCACAGGTCTTGGCTGAGATCATCAGAATCAGACTGGATATCAGGACAGCCTGCACAGCCCACCTGTTACTACCGTGCAGCATGTCTCAAACTACCAGGTAGTCAGCCTTCTGTCTGGCCGCCAGTGGCACAAGCCCCAGCAGAGCCAACGGCAGGGGAAGCACGGCTTGTCTCCTTTCCTGAGGAGTGTGACTTCCCGATCTGCCTGCAGTAGTCAGCAAATAAAGCTCGTCAGGCATTCCTCTGGTCAACTAACAACTAATAAGAGTTATTGAAGGATCCCAATTCTGCCTTCCTCCACAGACAGCTAGCAGGCTCTGGCTGTGAGCTTCCTGCGGGCTCCTCTTCTCCAGAGCCAAGGTGGGGAGGCCCTAGGCTGTCCCAGATCAGCCTTGTACCTGCCACATGCAACTGCCCCTTCTGTGATATTTTTCAGTCAAACTCCACTGAGGACCAGCAATGAACCAAGTACTATAAAGGCATTGTGGATAGATTGTTAGCTACATTATGATTCTTTTCTTCTGAAAATCTTCTAGTAAGTAATTTTTGAAAGGGCATCTTTAAATTGCTGAATAGAGAATTACCATAAATGATTTCTCCATTAGTTTTGTTAGTTGGAAATAAATTGCTTTACTAATGAACCAAAACAACCCATTAAGTTATGTGAATTCACCCTCTCCAGGCACCTTGAGGTCCAGTAAAGAAGAAACTTGTTCTCTGGCCTAGAGCAGGCTAACAATATTGCTTCCTTCCCTAAATTGACTCAATCCTGGGACCTTAGGAGCCAGTAAGTCCCGCTGACTGCAGAGATGGTTGATGATAGATAGAAACATTCCATTTTCTTCTAGAGGAAATCCCTCTCAGTGTCCCATTCCTTAAGGACAATGGGATGTTGTCCTTCTTTTCAAAACCTAAAGCCCCCTGATGAAAGATTCACCTCTGATATGCGCCAGCCCAGTGGTGAGCGTTGTATGAGCTATGACCCTTTGGCGTGGCTGCCATGTCAGAGCAAATGACTTCTCAGAGGGGAGGAGCCACGCTCCAGGCAAGCAGTGCTCTTGGCCCCGGAAAGGAGCCGGTAGATGCCTAAGCCGCTGGCGCAAGGCTGCATACAGAGTCCTTATTGGCAACTGTGTAGGGAGGCCTTCTAGAAATCTGATGTTAGGAGCTCGGTCTCATGGCTTGAAGTGCCTTGCATACAGGAGATGCTCAGTAGTACTAAGCAAGTACTGGGTACGTCATGCTACTGGAATGAAGAGTAACACACCCAGCTTTTCTTTTAGCGTGACTTTACAACATCGCTTCCTATTTCAGGAGTCCACATGTATGAAATTATGTCTGATAAACCAAAGGTTACCAGAGCTTAAAAAATGATAAGAAGTAAAATGATAAAGTAAATTTCCTGTTTATCATCTAAGCACCAAATGAATTTTCAAAATAAGTGTTTTACCCCCACTTTCTGACCTTGCCTGGCCTGATCTCTGTGTTGGAGGAGGAGGGGTACAATCCTAGCATCCTCCTGAGTTAGACTCGGGTCAGAGTCTCTCTGTTAAATTGAAAAGCCACTTTCTCAGTGCTTCTTGTAGAGAAGGAAGAATCAGATTTCAGGAGATTGAAGTTCATTTTATTTCATTAGGAATTAAGCAAAAATGTTTCCGTACATATGTATGAGGTGATAGGATATGTGAACTCTGGAGGCCTTACTGTCTGTGTGATTTTAGACAACTTCATCTAATTTCTCCATGCCTCAATGTCCTCATTTATAAGATAGGATTAATAATAATATGTACCTCATATTGTTGAAGAATTCAATGGGATGATTAAATAAAAGCATTTAGCACAATGCCTGACCAAGAGTATCTTCTCAATAAAGACTGGCTATATTAATAATAATTATTATTAAACATCATCATAATAAAAAATAAAAGACTAAAGTTGGTAAGCAGTGGATGAAATCCATTTTCCAGAAGAATTTCTGCCTGTATATCCCAGTCAGCCACTTGAATGGCCCTTGTCAAAGATTTAATAACTTAATCTGGGGTTATTTAGGGCCGAGTGAAAGGCCTAAACTGGAAATCATGACCAGTTGTTCTCAGTCTGCTCTGGACCATAGGGGAGAATCTCCAGAGGCAGCCCCTGTGGCTTTTCGTGTCCAGGTGTCCAAGGCAGCAGCCCTCTCACCATTGGCCTCTCCACTCAACCCTTGGAGAGCCAAGAGTGATCTCCAAAGGCTTGATTTTTCGTCATCCTACATTATATCAAAATTAAATTTAATTCCAGACGTGAGGAGACACAACAACTTAATATAATACCTGATTCTGGATTAGATGTTTTTGTTATTAAAAAAAACTGTTGGGACAGTTTGCAAAACTTCATTGAATGGGATCTGAAGATTAGCTGGGAATAAGAGACCAATGTTAATTTTCTGATTTCACTGGTTGTATTGTGGACAAGTAGGAAAATGTCCTTATTTGTACTGAAGACACACAAGTGTCAGGGAACCATGGGGCATTATGTCAGTTTACTCTCAAATGGTTCAGAGAGAAAAAAAGTTCTTTGTTCTTGCAACATTTTTGTAAGTTTGAGATGATTTTGAAATGTATACGAATAATTATTTTTTAAAAAAACACACTCTCCTTCTGCATCTGTCTCTTATTGCTTCTTTCCCAGAAAGTGAATTACTTCTTCTAGGAAGTAAGTGAAGACTGGGGTTCAAATCCTGGATCTGTCATTTATCAGGTTTGTGATGTTCAGAGGCTTAACCTCCCCGAGCCCTCTCCTTCACTCCCCCACTGGCCCTCATCTCCAAAAGTACTTGTGTTAGCTTTTGGACTTTGGAAGGGTTTTTGTTTGGCTTTAATGGGGTCAAACGAGGTCTTGCATATAGTATTTAGCACCCTGCCTGGTAGATGCTCTATTAAATGGTACCTAAAGCAGAAGGATAGCAGACTTGTCTTCCACACTCCCTTCTCTTTGGTGCAATGGAGGACTCCTCGATATCCCAGCTTCTGCCGTGTTTCACCCAGCCTGAAATTTGATTCTAATCATCTCAGCGTTTCTGGTTCATATTGGTGAAGGAGGAGGCCACTCGCTCACCTGACAGCTTTCTGACCCCAGGCCATTGCAGGCCTCCCACACACAGTCCAGGACACCCAAACATCCCCTCGAGGAGCTTATTGTCCTTTGAAAAGATGTAGGAAGCAAAGTGTTTCTTAAATAACACGAGGCATCATCTTTGTTCCTGGCCCCCCTCTTTCCAGAGAGAAGAGATGTCCTTGGGCTTCTCCTTTCCTTGCTGGGTGGGGCTTAAGGAGCGGGCAGTGCCTGGGCCTGAGTGTGCTCTGAGCTAGTACATCTCTGAGGACTTAAGGCTGAAGCTCTCCTGTAGGAGTGCCGAGGACAGGAAAGATTTCCGTTCCCAAGGGGCTGAGATTCCTGCCTCTGTGCCCTGGAGGTGTAGGTGAGTGATCACAGTGGCCCACGTGGGGAGCCGATGGGGTACATGGGTCTGTCCTCTCCAGCAGGCTGAAGGCATCTCCAGAGCAAAACTGTGAGGGCCAGAGAAGGCTCCGAGTTGCCAGTTCTGTAAACAGAAAACTGCTGGAGGAAGGGTGTGGCAGGGCTGCTTCCGGTGCCTGGAGGACAGGTGGAACCTGGGTGGGTTTGGAAGAGAAGAGAACAAGTCCAGAGAAAGAACGTGCTGCTCACCCTGTACTTTCACAGCGTCTCATTCAGGCCTCACAGTCGTGTGTTACCAGGACAGTGCCAAGCAGTTGACGTGCTCAAGACCTCACAGCTACTGAGTGACAGCTGGGCTCTGCCCCAGCGCCACGGCTTCACCCCTTCCCACGCACCGTGCTGCCTCCTGAAGGGGACAGAGTGCAGGCGGCCAGAGGAGTGGAGGCTTGGGGAAGGGGTCACGCGAGGGCCGGCGAAGGCCAGGTTGTCAGGGGAAGGGAAGAGGAGAGGGTTGGGAACAACTGAGTAGCGTCAGAAGAACAGAGGATACAACAGATGTGGCTTTGGGGTGTGGGGTGCGTATCAGGCAGTGGCCTGTGCGGGTCAGAGCGGGGGCTGAATCCCACATTCTGGTCTCGGCAGCTTTGCTACGGCCACCGGGTGCTCCAGACACACTTACTTCCCTCTGCTCCTCCAAACTTGTGCTGTGCCCTGAACCTTTGGGATCAACCGCTCCAGCTTTGAGAGTGCCCGTGCCTCGACCCCTCCCCAAAATACAACCACTTCTGCCCCACAGAGTGGCCTCTCTCTCTCTCTCCCCCGCCCCGTCTCTCTCTGTGTGTCTCTTTCTGTCTCTCTCTCTGTCCTCTCTGTCTCTCTGTTTCTGTCTCTGTCTCTCTGTCCTCTCTGTCTCTCTCTCCCCTCTCTCTCTGTCCTCTCTGTCTCTCTGGTCTCACTCTGTCTCTCCATCTCGGTCTCTCTCTGTCTCTCTGTCTCTGTCCTCTCTCTGTCTGTCTCTGTCCTCTCTCTCTGTCTCTGTCCTCTCTGTCTCTCTATCCTCTCTCTGTCTCTCTGTCTCTCTGTCCTGTCTCTCTGTCCTGTCTCTGTCTCTCTGTCTCTCTGTCCTCTCTGTCTCTCTCTCTCTCTCTCTCTCTCTCTCTGTCTCTGTCTCTCTGTCTTTCTCTGTCCTTTCTGTCTCTCTCTGTCTCTCTGTCTCTCTGTCTCTGTCTCTCTCTGTCTCTGTCCTCTCTGTCTCTCTGTCTGTCTCTCTCTGTCTCTGTCTGTCTGTCTCTGTCTCTCCCCCCTCCCTCCCTCCATCTGAACCCTCACAGTCCCCTGGTCATGTCTCTATTGAAGTACTTACCATTATTTCAGGAATTCGATTTTTATCCTCCCTGCCCCACTATCAACACTCCTTCCTGCCCTTAACAAGAGAGTCCTAGGAGATGGGACTTGTATCTTAGTCACCTCTCTGTTCTCAGGGCTTATAGAATAGGGCTGTCACACAGAATAGTCAATAAATATTGTTTCCTAAACTGATAAAAGTTGCTGCCATAGGCAGCATCATAGCATAGGTTGCCTAATAGGCAACCTCTCCAGAAATACAGTTCCCTCAGTCAGTCAGACTAGCAGGGAATCACATCGCTGGGACTCCTTGTCCCTCAAAACTGAATATGTAACTGGACGTATGACATGGACTTGCTGTTTTATCCCTTAAGCATTTCCTCAGCCTTGCTCTGCACAGTTGGGTCAGACAGATTCCAGGACAGAGACCGTTCACTATCTGGCACTAGCGAGGCCACGGCACGTCGCGGCCCATTTTTCAGCCCGTCCGGCTGCAACTGTTACTTCCATTCTTCTATGATTAGAAAACCTCTGGAGTTTGGGTATTAGCAACTACCAAGTATGCGGTTATTATTTGTTGAGCGCTAACCCTGTGTAACACCTCAACTGGGAATTACAGCAACAATACACGAGAGCCCGCTCCGGGACAGCAGAGCGTTTTCATTTTGTATTGCATTCCTCAGACACTCTGGCAGAGGGGCTGTGCTGACCTCCCCACACTGGGACAGACTTCCTTGCTGGGTGAGTCTATGGGAAAATTCCTCTTCCCGGGGATGGGAATGTGACCCTGTGACTGGGCGTCCATGACAGCCAGGAGTGCGGTGCACCTGCAGGGCCTCCCTCCCTCACAGAGGAACCAGGATCCCACCTCTGCAAACCCACTCTGCTCGGGCTTCGCAGAACATCTGGGCTTCCTCCCGCTGGCCGCGGCTACAGGGCCATGCACCTCCGTGCGATTAGGGCTCAGCAGACGCCCCCAGCCTCATGGTCGGTGGCTGCACACTGGTGACACATCACAACGGATGAATTTCTCCCCAGATCACTGTTCCTTCTGAGCAGAAGAGCTTCCCAGGGATACAGGAGCACAAGGCATCCATGACCAGGTCAGGCAGCTCTGCCCTCAGCAGGGCAGCAGTTGGCGGCGTCTTTGCTTTGACCCGCCTTGGAGTGAGCAGAGCGCGGGCATTCCAGGGCACACCAGGGCCGGGGGGCGGAGAAGTCAACCTTCGTGTCCTTTTAGCATCAGTCGTGGCAGGGCCTATAGACCGTCTCGCATCAGTGTTCGGGAAATAGGATAAAATTTTAAGTGCCACCCCTGACTTTCCTTTCCCCTTGTAAGTAGCCCTTCTCAACTGAAAGTGTACTCCTCTAACCACAGAATTTCAGGGTAGGTCAAGTGGAGAGTGAAAAATAAGAAAATGAAGAACTGACCAAGGAATGTTAAAGCAAAGCAATGTAAGACTTTACACTTTTCAATGGCAGAGTCATAAAGCTTATACGTTTACAGCAACCTGCCAAATGAGTTAGTTATGAGGTGCATTTTTATTCCAAAGAAAGAGACTCCTTTATTTGGTAGTAATGAAAGTAAGAAGCAAAAAGGGAGCAGACTTTCTTGATTTACCTTTCACCAGAGCAGGACACATG
This sequence comes from Lipotes vexillifer, assembly GCF_000442215.2. Lineage (NCBI taxonomy): Eukaryota > Metazoa > Chordata > Mammalia > Artiodactyla > Lipotidae > Lipotes > Lipotes vexillifer. The sequence continues at coordinate 1,477,489 of NW_006790468.1, read as the reverse complement.
ACCAAGGGGACAGGCATTAACACCCTGCAGGAACACTGGATTATAGCGGACGTGTGCTGCCATCGCTCTGCAAAAAGGTGTGTCACACTGGCCCGATCCATATCCCAGAGGAGGTGATCCTGGTAACAAGTCATTAGTGAGGGCAAGTCCTTGTCATCTTCCCACAACTGCTGTTCCATCACTTATCCTCTCCCAGAAATACTTAGGAACAGATGAAATAGCTTTCTCCTTCAACTATAGGAAACAGGTGTGAGAGCCAGGGCAGCAGCGGAAGGCTGTGTGGTCGGTCCTCTCTTGCCTGGTCTAGGAGAGATGCTGAAGGAGCCAAGACAGCATCACAGAGCACAGATCTTTGTACTTGTCCAGAAGAATACTGAGCAAAGGTATCCTGCCAAATTCGCTGTAGGACTCTGTTGGTTTCCCTAGAATATGTAATTGGCCTTGCAGAGGACGCTGCTGCAGTTGGGCTTCTGCCACTGGAATTCAAAGGCACAACTGTGCAGCCTCCAGAGTGGGAGTGCTCAGGCTTTCTAGATCCTGCAGCAGCTTGATACGTCTGAAAACAGAAAACCTTTCCACTCACACTGTGCTTGGAATGGCAACGATCACTCATTACAAACGCCAGCGCTCGTTTTCCAAAGAGAAAATGTTTTCCACTGCATTTTGGCCTCTTCTCCCCCGAACCCAAGCTGGATTCTTCTGCCTTCCCATGCAGTGTCTTCATACGGTGTGGGGCTGCACAGCGTCCTATGCAGTGTCACCCCAGTCACCAAGACCCAGGAAGCAGCAGCCCCATGCCCGGGGCCCCCCCGTCCTCCTGGACTTAGAGCCTGAGGTGTTTCAAGGGGGAGTGGTCAGCTTAAAGACTCATGGGTCCGGAACCCCCGTTTCAATGCAGTCACTCCTAACGCCTCAGTGGCTGGCTGGCTGTTCTTAACATGGGAAGGCCGGATCTCAAAAAGTAGTTCTTTAAAGACCAGTCAGGAGCAGTTTTATCAATAAAATATTTAATCAACTTATCTGTACAAAATATTAAAATGGTTAATGAAGAGTACACAAGCATGTTTAACAAATATATACCTGCTATATCATTGTCAAGAAAAATAGAGATTGTTGTTTTACAGTTCATTTACATTTCATTATGTACATCTATTTAAATTTGAGAATACATATACACAGTGGATTTGTACCTGCCCTCGAAGAGTTCCCTGCTGGCCGGCCTGGGCACAGGGGCAGCGTTCACGAAGTCAGCTTGCACTGCCCAAGTGGCCAAGCAGGGCAGCAGGGAGCTGGCCCGATCTCCAGCCCCCAAGCCTCAGAGTTCTGCCCTGGCCGAACCAGAGCTGGAAAACAGGTGACAAAGGAGATTCCAGCTTGTGTTAAATGAGTTTAAAAACCTCTCCCCCTTTCCCACCTTACTCCCAAGCCAAGCTGAGAAACACTAAGTGTCATTGCAAAATGAAAGGGACTTCTATCCCTCCCCGCAAATAATTAATTTTGTCTTCAGCTGCTGAGGGAATGGCGTGTCATTGAGCTGTGATGGCATCACTGTCACTTCGAGTTTTGCCCATTTCCTTAAAATCACAGTATTGGAGTCTGGAGTGTGTGTGTTTGTCAAGGGGCAGGGTGCCCATCACATCGGATGCCGCTGTCCACCCAGGGCCCGCTTAAACAGCACCGCAGGTAAGCTGGTGCAGGATTTACGCAGAAGCCTTCACGGTGAGAAGAACTGCTGCTTCATATATTAAAAAAAAATTCTATCCAAACTTTTCAGAATCCCCTATTGTCGTCTGCTAAAGGACAAGTAAAAATCGTTAAAAAAAAAAAAAAAATCCTTGTAAAAAATCATTAACTTTTCATTTGGGGTGAAATATTTGCAGCTAAAAGACCTAAAGTGACTCGATTATGATTCTTTGTTGTAAAGAACATAAAAGCTGTTCGCACTACAGCATAAAGTGAAATACCAAAAACAAAACAATTACTCTAAGGATGCTCGTATTCAATCCATGATTGATCCAGGTGGAGCGTGACCGAGAAGTTCCCCTTTCCAGAGCCTCTGTTCCTGGCTTGGAACTTGAGTACTTCCCAGCCAGAAAACACATGTTATCACGAGCTTGCTTTCTCCCTGAACTGTATCATCACTTTCTAAACAGAATGCTGAATGGCTGACTTTGCTCTGACTCTGACAGGTCCTGACCCGGAAATATAAGTTGCAAAGAAATAAGCCCGACTCATGCGTGCACCCCTTCCTCAAGCCAGCCTGCTCACCTCAGGCCAAGCTGCTGTTGCCCTGAGCCACAGGGATACGTGCATCTTTTTCTGCCCTTGGCAGCCTTCAGTCACTCAGAGAGAAACATGCAGACAAGGAAAGGCCTTCGACACACCTTGTCAGTGCTTTTCAGACCCACTCACCCCACTGAAAAATCTGGGTGAGGGCCGCTCACGGGTGAGAGGTCTGAGAGAAAGCAGGCTTATCAGAAAGAATGTACAACAGGCACAAGTTGTGTGCAGCTGCACTGAACCACCAGCTAGAGGCTGCCCTTCCCCATCCTGCGGCCCAGGGAACGTGCTCAAGGGAGGTTCAGCCTGTGTGCTCCCGATGGGTTTGTGTTTACCTCTAATTCAGCAGGCCTCC
>NW_006790468.1:1465509-1474780 GCF_000442215.2 Lipotes vexillifer | reverse complement strand
CAGGACTCCTGTGAATAAGCCTGGCAGGGTGGGAGTCTGGTCCCTGTCAGCCACGAGCACACCTCAGCCCCAGAAGGCTCAGCTGAGGTTCTAGATTCTGGCAGCCAAGTGTCTCAGCAGAGTCCAGGCTGGGAGCAGACACCTCGCCCCGCCTCTAGATGCAGTAACCGCTGGTCAGGTGGAACAGCACAGAGACGAAAAGAAGTGGCTGCAAAGGAGACAGCCGCTGCCCCCCAACCCCCGCCCGGCCAGATCTCCAATCATAGCGCCACCACACTCCTGCTCGCCTGCATCTTAAAGGACAGTGAAAAAGAAATGCAAAAGCTAAACGGCTGGCCGCATCCCAGAAGGTCTGTGCCACCAGGCCTAAAGGTGCCTGGGACTTGACCATCAGAAGCTTCTCCGTGTTTTTTAGACAATTTATTTCACATCTCATTACTGAGTTAGAAAGAAGATAAAAATTTCTGCACTGCCCTAAACTAGCAGAAGGAAGTTCATCAGGAAAAAAGAGTGAAAACTGTGTTTCATACACCAGCAGGATAAGCTGCCCTGCTTACAGACTTACCTGCCTGCAGAAACACCTCTCAGGAAGCGTCTGCGAACACTGCAGCCCTCTAACGTTGGAGGGGGGTGCGTGTGAGAAGCACACACAGTTTATACTAGAATGTACTAGAATGTACTAGAAGGGGGCTGCAGGACCGCTCCCGGAAGGTCTGCACAGGCAAAGAAGCGGACCACCACTCACTGCTTGTGCTGCTCTGGGGATGCATTTGTACTTTTCAACAACTGTAAGCATGATTTGAAATGCAAACTAATTTTTTGAGGACCTCACACCCTTCGGTTCCACCCTGGGAGGCCTGGATGGCTCTGCTGTAGCCGCTGCTGCTGCCCTGAAGCCCCAACGCGAACACTGCCTACGGCTAAGCCCCAGGCCCGGGGCACCCAGGGTGCCGGCGATTGCGGGGCGGGTGGGAAGAGGCTGAGCTCCGGGTGCACAAACAGCCCGAGCAGACAGCAGCCCTGAATGAGTGACCAGCCCGTGCCGCAAAGGTCAAATCCTCGATCAGCCCCGCTGACTGACTAGGCTGACTTCCACCCCTCTCCCTGCAGTTGCGTCCAGGCAGGTGGGCTCTCTGCAAGGCTGCGATGGTGGCCCTCCTGGAAAGAACAGGCTTCTCTCGCCTAACGCCTCTTTGCAAGTTAACTGTTCATGCAGTTTTCAGCTCTGGGCACAGATTAAAGTCCAGGACAACACAAAGGGAGGAAGAAGCCTGCTCCAGTAAAGGCCCGGAAGGCTCCAGGTACCGAAGGCCGAGCTATCTGAACAATTAGAAGTAACATCTTTTTGCCCCCTCCTTTCTAGTGTTCCTTAGTGTTTAACTCTGCCACCATTTTCCAGGGCCTAGAAAAGAAGAGAAAGAGTAGCTCCCTGGTACCTGGCCCTGGGTCGCAGCCCCGGCAGCTGGGTCAGACACGGGCATGGCAGGGAGGTAGCTGAGGGGCGGGTGGGGGCCTGGCGGAGCAGTTCATCCTCAGACGGGCTGGCTTGCCTCATCCAGGGACTCTGGGACAGTCCGGCTCGCCAACAAGGCACAGCCTCTTCTCTCCTCTGCTCCCACAGAGGCACCAGCAGCGTGGGCGCCTGCCCAAGACTGAGTGCGGCTCTACCCACCCCGTGTGAGTCCAGGCAGAACTCAAGCAGGGCTGGCAGCGCCCCTCAGCTGGGACACAACGTGAGAAAGGTCATGACTTTGGTCAGCTGAGCCCTAACCACCCCCTCCAAGATCGTGGCCTCCCCCGCGCCTGCCTTGCCCCAGGGGGAAATCAAAGCACCATCCAGGAAACACCAACAAAGGCTAAGAGTGTAATGAACACACACACACACACACACACACACACACACACAGGCAAAAGCTGCAGCACTTGTGAGAGTGGCTCTGGGACTGGGTCTGAGGGAACCTTCTCCAGAAAGTCACACCTGCTCTGCCTTTGAATGACGTGAGAGGGCTCTGGGGACAAAGGAGAATCCCAGAACCGCGGGACCGGAGCGCTCCTCATTTTATAGGGCAGAAGCTGAAGCTCCGAGCAGGGCAGTGGCTTCTGCAGAGATGCCATGTGGAGCGGGCTTCCTGCGGCGGCCATGCCGGGTGGGGCAGTTCAGGCCTGGGCGTGTGGAGGCCATGGTGGGCTCGGCCGCCAGCGCCACCCACAGCCCCTCAGAGGGGGTCTAGCTGCCTCCCATTCCCACTGTCCTCTAGCTGTTGGGTTCACTCAGCCGCTGACTCCTCCCTGCCCAGGCCAGGCCCCGGCAGAGGACGATGCCGGCCCCTGGCCCCTTCTAACTGCTGCCTTCCAGAGCCTCCCAGCCCACCCAGCATCCCCCAGAGGCCCTCTGGCCTGCAGCCCCTGAGCCAGCCCTGCTTTCTGGACCTGCAGTAGGTTCTGTGTCCTGAGAATCATTTGTGGACCAGAGATGGCTGCAGTGCTTTCTCTTCCTCTCACTGGATTTTCTGGAGAGCACATTCAAGCAAGGGAAGGGTCTGACTTTCTCTGTGCACAAGCTGCTCTTGAAAAGCATTCAGTTTTTCTCCCTGCTTTAAGATCAGTCTACAGTCCATAGCTATTTTCTGCTTTGAGTTTGAATGAAGCTGAGAACAGGGTAAGTGACTTGTAGGGTTTGAATTACACTGGGATTACATCCACAAGGTGCTCGGTACTCCCTTGAGCACTGGTAGAAGCGAGGTTTCTACTCCTGCCGACACCTCGGAGAGCTGTCAAGGGGGAAGTCATCGCACTGGGGTTTGACAGGTGACTCACCAATCCCACAATCCACTCCTCTTCTCCCTCCCATGCCAAGTTAGCAGTAAAATGCCAGTACAGGAGGGCGAAGGGGAGCGTGTACACAATGAATGGCACAGCTCACGCCCGCTTCCCCAAGCTAAGCTGACAAAGCCTGCCACCCTCTCCGGAGGACCCAGCCCCTCTGACTGGAAAGCCAGAATTCAGCCAGGCAAGCACTGCGGCATTGGTGGGCGCTGCCACCTGCCAGTGCAAGGGTCGCCCTTGGTACGGAGGAAGTCTGGCTTCAAGCAGCAGTGACCAGACTGCCTGGGTGTTTGACAGACCTGGCACCAACCCCCTGAGGGCCCCAGCTGGCCTGCCCTGTGCTCCCCAGGCAGGGATGCCAAACCTCCCTCTCTAGCAGGAAGAGTAGTTTGAATGATCTCAACTAGCAGTGCAAGATTCTCCCCCAGCAAAATGGAAAATGTGATTTACTTTGAGAGGAATACGTTGGTGACCACAGGTGAGATGGGGAGAGCTACCTTCGCTCGCAGTCCTGACACACTCCGTCCCTGATTGTCAACAGCCAGCTCTCCCACCCGTGGGGATGGGAGATTCCAGCTGGGTGATTCGGCCCCGCTCCCTGCTGCCTAGAAGACAGACAGACGGTACACGGCACTACCAACTGTGCGGGTGGAACACGCTTCTCCACATCTTGACAGAGCTACTCAAACCACAGCTCTGCAGCAAAAACCTGTCTGCCTCCACACGTGATGGCCCTTTTGCGGTCTTTTTTTTTACAAAGTGCAGCACATCATCCCCTCCATTCACCTGCTTTGAACTCTGAGACGCCAGAAGCGTGAGATGGGCCACGGTGGTCCCTGGTGGTTACATGCAGCTCTGGAGGAAATCTAGGAGGCATTCCTTTTATGTGATAACACACTGAGGGCATAAGGGGCCATAGAAGGAACCGTCACTGACCAAGGACAGCGTTCACCATCCAGGGGTGCTGCCTGGACTCAAGATGCAGGGAGACGCCCCCCTTCCGCCATCACTTACAACGCCCCTTGGGAGAAGCAAGTCAACAGAGGAAACAGAAAATGAACATTTTTTTCCTGCCATAAAAAGCTCAGGCTAAATCAAGACACTTCTTCCTCCCAAATTGTTTTTCCTAGTCACTAAAAAAGTATCAAATGTTTGCTTTTGTCCAAAGATATTATATATCCTAGAATTTCTTCAAAATAATATTTAGCTATAGTTTTTCAGCTCCCTTTATAAAACTTCTAATAACACAACTTTTAATACTTTGGTGCCATTTAAAAAATTCTTCATTATGACAGGTATCAGCGCAATCACCATGCAATTATTATTGAAATCATAGTTCAGAAAAGGAGAGTGCGGCTTCCCTGGCAAAATTCGTAAATGTTTGTCCAGTCATCGAAATCGGATGGAAGTGTACCATGGCAGCCACTTGGGGACTGTGTTATTTGTTCGTTTTAACCTGAAGAGACTGTTGCATTTTCAGGTTATGTATAGCTACTCACATAGCCACAGCATATAAATTCACATTATAAGTGTGCTTTCTCCTCCTTTGGGGGAACTTTAAAGGATAAAAAGGACTCAGGTGGGACGCTTAAATAAATTAGCTGTATCTAAACCTGTCAACTTTCTCTTTCTCTCTTAAGAGTGTAATCACTGAGAGTTAAAATTTGTATAAATTGTCTTGGACCTTAGCATCCAAGACAAGAAGGACAAGATGAATGCCTATTGGGGACCCTAAAGGAGAAAGCCCGGCACAGCCGTAAACGGGAGGACCCAGGATGGCTGCAGGGTTTGTCAAGGAAGCCCTTGGAGCCCCAGACAGGTGGAATCCAACTTGTTTCTCTTCCCTCTCCCAACCATTTACACAGGCCACAGAGGACTCCCAGGCAGAAATGAACCAAACAGGACAACGAAGTCTGGCATGTTCGACCTCCCTTTTACATGGACAGACACTCCCACCATCAGCAAGAATCCTGGGAGCAAAATACAGAGACTGGGGGATAGGCTTCCACCTCCAGCCCCCATACCGCCACCCTTCTAAAGGGGCCACAGCAGCCGAGCTGCAGATGCCCTTCCACGGAGCAAGTAGGGGAGGGGCCGACCTGCCTCCTGCTCTGAACCACTGGGCTGTGGGGAGTTGAAATCTCACAAAAGCACTTTTGTGTGGCTTCGCTTCCCGTTACTATCGCACTGCCAAAAACCACAGCAACAATACAGTGAAAGCACGTAAAAGCCAACACAGACTTGATAGCTAAGCACAAGCACGTGTTGGCCACTCGAGGGCACCATTTGGAGGGGGCTGTGCCTACCTGGCAGACAAGCCCCAGTCCTCTGCAGGAGTCCGCCCCAGGACACCTCCGGGCCTCTTTCAAACCCTAGGAGCCTCCTCCCAGCTCCTTAGGAAAACCTCCTGGCAGGTCTCTAGGGAAAGCCATGGCGCCCCCTTTCCCCATCCCCAGACATTGCACTAGCTTCCTCCTGCGTGCCCCCAAGGCACTGCGAACACCTCGGTCTACCCAGCTTAGGAGCTGCAGAAACTGGCAGATGCCACGCATCCCCGACCCGATGACATGTCAGGTCAGACTGGCGCTTTAAAACCTCTCCCCCATCTCACCTCCGCCCTCCGAAAATTTTCTTTCCACTTTCTAGATCATTCCCAATTGGAATCTGTATTTTTAAAAAGAGGTGGTGCTGACCGTTGCAGAGATCTGGGAAGCTCCACAATGCAGTCTTTCCGACAAATGTTCCTTTTCAAAACTGGGAGAATGTCAGATTTTGGAAGTTCGAGGAAAAAGATAAGGCCTTTTGCAGCTGTTCCTCCCCAGAATAAATGGCCCCGATGCAACGCAAGCCTTCGGAAAGGGCATTACAGCCTTTCCGTCGGTCTCAGGTGCAACACCGGGAACTCTGCCCCCCAGCGGGCCGTGCCCCACACTCAGCCGGAAACAAAAAGGGGTGAAATGAGACTTAAGTATCCCTTTAGCTCCCCCATGCTGAAGCCCCCAATTCCCTAACCCGTTTCTACCCGATTTGGTGCCGGTTACTGTAACAGCAATGCAAAGCCATCCTCTCCCCAAAAGGGGGCGGTGGGCGCAACGGTGATCTGTTTGCAAAATACACATGACTGTGACATTCGGTAGCGTCAAGGTCATCTCTTCCCAGGGCTTTCGGATGCTTCCACCGTAAACGTGCGCATGAGTGACGAAGTGTGTGGGTGTGAGTGTTGGTGTGTGAACGTGCGCTCTCCCTCCTCCGTGCGGCCGCCGGGCCAGACTCCGACACGCAGCCACGCTAGGTGACAGGCTCGGCCCGAAGCTGCTCTCAGCGGGGAGTCCTTGGTGGCGCGGCTGCCCCCTCCCTGGCCCGGCCTGGCCCGCATGCTACCTGCAGCCGCACGCCTCCACCACCATGTCCTCGTATTGCTTGTAGACCACGTTATTGGCGGCGTCGATGTAGAGGATACTGATGGGGCTGAGGCGCGCGGGCACGCAGCAGGAGGCCGGCGCTGCATCCGGCGCCATGGAGTTGAGCAGTGTCTGAATGATAGCGTGGTTGGTGGGCTCAAGGTGCGAGCGCAGCGGGAAGTCGCAAACGCCCTCGCAGTGGTACGCATCGTAGTTCAGCGGCGCGATGATCCAGTCGTCCCAGCCCAGCTCCTTGAAGTCCACGTGCAGGGGCTTGCGGCTACAGCGGCTCCGGCCCCTGCGCCCGTGGCTCCGGCCCTCGCCCCCGCCGCTGCCCTGCGCTGCCCGAGTCCCGGCCAACGCCGTCCGCCGCCGCCTGCGGCCGCCGATGACCGCCATCGGCAACCCCATGCCAGGTCCCTGATCCGGCGGCGGCTCCGCTGCCAGTGCGGCCCCGAGCGCGCGGGCCTGGGCGCGGATCTCTCGGAACAGGCTCTCCTTCCTCTGCGCGCGGGAGGAGACGACCAGCAGCGCGCGCTCCTCCGCCGCCGCTCCGCCTCCGCCCCGCGAGTCGAAGCCCAGCAGCCGCAGTGCCAGCGGGACCGGCGCGGGACCCGCCACTCCGCGCAGCAAGAGGCAGAACGCGCGGGTGGCGCGCGGCTCCCGGCGGTGGCGCCGCAAGGCGTCCGCCACGTCGAACACTTCCCAGCGCGCGGCGTCCAGGGGCTCGGCGGCCCGGGAATGCAGCAAGCGCGGCGCGCGCGCGGCGCTGGGGCACGTGGACAGCAGCAGCAGCGGGGGAGTCGCGCTGCCGGGGCCCCGCTCCGGAGACTCGCGGCGCAGCACGCGCAGCTCCGCGCCCACCACCTCGTCGGCGTCGGGAAGGCTGGACACGTCGAACAGGAAGTTCAGGCCGGTCTCCGCTGCCGATTCGTCTGCCGGGGACGGGCAGAGACAGAGAAAGAGCGGTGTGAGAGCGAAGCCGGCACGCCTGGCCGCGGGGCCTCCTAACTGCAAATAGCCCAACTGCCCTGGACGTGAGAACAAGGCTCGCTGGAGCTGGCGCCTGCCCGGGCGTCTCGGCTCCAGCCGGAAAGCCGCCAGCCTGGTCCAGAAGAAAGGGGGCCTTAGGTTCAGATTATCTGGATCTGGATTTTCGTTCATCGAGCCAAACAATTTCCGACAACCCACGGACATCAACTGAACGCACCCCCTCACCCGAGACCAAGACTTAAGGCCACTACGGTTCCGCTGCCTGCCCCAGAGCCATGGGTTTTCGAAGACTAGGTCGGAGGCCAGATTTTCAGCCGCTGGCAGAAAGAAGGCCCGGTGGGCGCATCAGAGGTCGTGCGCCTCTTCAAGACCTGGAGGCCAGGCTGACCGCGGTAAGGGGACTGCTGGTTATGGCCCTGCTTAGCCGCCAAGAGAGCCTCGGAGTCCCGGTTGTGCGAAAACGGAAAATTCTTGTCCCCTGTAAACTGCTTCTGCTACCAGCCCAGCCTGGACATTCCAGCCGGCAACGATCTCCCATGCAGGCGGGGGCTCGTCTAGAAGGGGAACGCGCCCTCAGGGCTGCAGAGACCCTTTAGTGCCTCCAGCCTCCTCGCTTTGCTGAAGGGGAACTGAGGCCCAGATAAGGGGCCGGGCTCAGCCCGTGGTCGCGATGGGGAACTCCAGGCTTAGCTTCTTTCAGTGTTTCCGCCACCTCCGACGGAGGGGAAAGGCGGCAAAGGAGTACAAGCAACCTTCTGGGAAGTGTTTGAGGCAGCCGGGACTGCCTTGCTGCAGTGAGGGCAGCGAACCGAGTGAGGTCTCCCCGCCAATACCCTCTGGTCCCCTCGCAGACTTATTCTTTCCCTCCGTTATGACTCAACTCGGGCTTTGGGATTTTACTTATGGTTGTGGGCACTTTTTTCTTTTGGGGCTCAGAAAGGAAAAAAGAGTTGAAATTCCACCAAGCAGCAGATAAGGAGCTCCCTTTGAAGGAGGTCATATGGTTTCGTTTTGCCCCAAACGCGAAGAGACTGTGCAGACTCCCCCCACTATTGGAGATTTGCTCACCAACCACAGATGCCATGCCATCGACTCCTGGGGTCTGAAGTCTGGGTGCTGCGGTGACCTCAGGCAGCCCTGCTCCAAGCTGAGGCTCAGGGGGGAGAGGGAGGCAGGAGAGGCACTGGGCAAGTGCTCCCCACCCCTCCCCCGTGCTTTCTCCCAAGGGCTTGCTCGCTGCCACACTTTCTCTGAGCTTCTCCTGCAGCCTCTCTCAGCTTTGAGATGCTGCCACTGCATCCTCTCCCTCCAGAGAGAGGGAGAGGCGGCCTTACTAGCCTTGCCAACCAAGCAGAGCTCCCCAGGAAAGGATTTAGCTCAGGCTGAGACTACTGAAGGCCTAACTCGACCTAAGAAAGAACATCTGGTGCCTCTACAAGCTTAGGGCCCTGCACATGTCACCTCTCCCACAGCTGGGAGCCCACTCTGCAGAGTTAGGGCTGGGGCCTTCCCTGCCTCTGTACACCAGGACTTGGGCTCCCTATGAGTACCCTAGTATCCCATCCAGGATGCATGCCAGGCCCTCGGAGAGTGCTTGAAAGTTCCCACCAGACCATAAGGCCATTTGGGCCCAGGATGCCCCTGTATCCCAAATAAAGCAGTCTGTGTAGACGTTATGTGTATGTTGGAGGGTTCGAGAGATTTGATCACTGCCCCGCCTCTACCTGCTTTCCCAGGCTAGGGTCGGGCATATACAACCCCCAGTGGCTCCCAGGCAGGACCTGGATGGCAGCAGCACTTAACTTTCCGGCCCTATTTGCCTTTCTTTCCTTTCTGCCTTCCATTCTGGGTCTCTGGCTGGACAGAATTAAGGCCGAAATTACTTGCATTTCCTCCTGAAATTAGTTAAATTTTCCCTATCTGTCTGTTTTAATGGCTTCAATAGAGATTAATAAAATCCAGATGACACTCACCAACCACCACAGTCTCACCTAAGTCCTACCTTTGGAGGGCTCAGGGCGGAGTAAGGTGGGGTCCCAGAGAGGCCTGCA
>NW_006790468.1:1464660-1465499 GCF_000442215.2 Lipotes vexillifer | reverse complement strand
GGGTCGCTGGCCCTCCTCTCCTCTCTACACAACCGGAGCCCTTCACCTCTGGCTCCCCCAGGGGCCCAGCACAAGACAGGCACCCATAGCTACACACCTCTACCCAGACGCAGCCTGCTTAGAAGGGCCCTCCCCATACCTGGTGATGCCACCAGCCTCTCCAGAACCATTTATTTTAGTCTGATGCCTGCTGTGTCCCGCATTCCCCTGGTTTCCCCCAGTTTGTAGGGCCCCCCCGCAAGACTGGGAACTGCAGAGCAACGAAGCAGCCGCCACCACCACCACTGCGCAGTCCCTCTGGGCCGGACCCCCTCCTTGCTTCTCTGGATCTCCAAAACAGCCTGCCTCCTCGAGGGGACCCGCCGGCCGGCAGGGCCCGGGCAGCCCGGCGGAGGGACGGGCTCAGCCCTCCGGGGCCGGGCCCCGCAAGCTGCCGCGGCTCTAGCCACAGTCCAGGCGCTGCGGGTTCGGGTGCGTGGGCCTCGGCGAACTTTCTAACACCTGAGGCTGGGATGTGCGGGGACCAAGGCCCCCCCGAATGGAATGGTGCCGGGACAAGGCTCCGGCGGTGACCTCAGCCTAGGACCCGACAGGATGGACGAGCGCAGTGGAGGTGTGAGTACCTTGGGTCGCCTGGTCTGCGAAGCCGGTGATTGTGTCCGCGCGGCCGTGGCGGCCAGAACCCGAGGTGGAGGCGGCGACTGCCCCGGCCGGAGCCCTCCCGGCCAGGCTCCGGTAAAGCGACATCATGAACTGGTGCGGCACCACCGAGCCGTTCCTGAAGCCGGAGCCCGCGGCGCGGCGCGCGGCGCGGGGCCCGGGAGCCGCGGCGGCCGGGG
>NW_006790468.1:1446637-1463854 GCF_000442215.2 Lipotes vexillifer | reverse complement strand
CGGCCTAACGCTGAGCCCAGGGCCGGAGTCTCCTCCCCCCGCCGAAGCGCTTCGCCCCCACTCTCGCCAGGCGAGTGTCACCGGCCGGAGGCTCCCGCCACAAACCGGGGCCCCGCCTCGCTCTCCCAGGGCAAAGTGACCCCCTCCGCCCTCGCTGCGCCCGGGCCAAATGCGCCCTCGGGAGTCAGAGGCTCCGAGATATCGCGCGTACCCGCCCAGCGTCTTCCCTACTCCCCTGCGGAGAGGCACCCGCCCCCCGCCCGCTCCTGTACCGCAGGGGCCCGAGACGCCAGAAGTGCGGCCGCGGAGGGGCTCGGCCTCGCCTGTCAGTGCCACGATCCCGTGGCCACCGCGCACAAGAGAGGCCACCAGGGCGCGCAGGGTTGACACAAAAGCGCGTTTTTGATCACCGGTTCTGCGGTTCCCCACCCTGGCACAGCTTCCAAAGATCGGAGCGGGAGGCCAGAGCAAGGGGAAGAAACCCGTAGGGAAGAGAGGGCTAGCGGCTGGAAGGGCAGGCCGGAAGGACAGCGGGACAAGGACCGACGGTCGAAAATCAAAGGTTTGGGCGCGGAACACGCGCTTAGACGGGAGCCAGGATCTTAAAGGAGCTCAGGAACTACGAAGGCAGCCCCAGGGTGATGAGGGGACTCCCGCGCGGGAGCGGCTCCCCGAGTTCGTCTGTGCATCGAAAGTGAGGACCTTCCGCCCGCCTCCCAGGGGCCCGGCTAACAGAAACGGGCTACCGGGTATGTTGGGGCGCGGGCAGAGCCGGGAGGGCGGGCGGTGAAGAGCCTCGGGGTGGCGCCTCCGTACTTCCTTCCCGGGCCTCGGTTCTCCCGCAGGGCGGGGGATGGATGGAGGGGGCGCCCGGGACCGCAGTCGCGCGGGCAGCTTGGCACTTGGGTCCGCAGCCCGCAGGGGTAGGTCCCCGGGAGGCCACATCTTAGGGAGACGCGCCAGGGAGGGTGGTCGTCGGCGGGTGTCGGCTTAGCTCCACCAGCAGCCCGGACATCCCTCGAATGCGGGAAAGCCCAGCGGATGGAGAATCCGCTGTTGCGCGTTGCGCGGACGGAGGGCTGCAGCCGGACGGCTGGAGCCGGACGTATCCCCGTAGCAGGGCAGGCGCGTCTTTTGATTTTAAAATTATATTTGCTACCGAACTGGAAATCTAGGCGGGGGTAGTGCGTCACGGTTACTTTGAGTGGGCGATCAGCGTCAGCCCGACGCCACCGGACCCAAAGCCGAGTGAGTCCCTCTCTCGGCCGGCTGCCCCACACTCTGACCCACGGGAGACGCCCGGCCCAGGCTTCTGAGTTCCCCAACACCCGCTGCTTCGTCCCAAGCGAGCTCCTCAGTCGTTGCCCTGCAGACCACCGCGGAGATGCAGCGCCCTCCGCGATGGAGGCCCTCCGCCCTCCGGAGATGGAGACTTTGGGCCCCACACCTCTCGGGGTCGTACGGGAGCAGGAGAGGCCTGGCAAAAGGTCGGAACTCCAGACCCCAGGCGGATCAGGGGGGCGGAGGAAAAAGGCCTGAGGTTCGTGAGGGAATGTCTGGGCAGGAAGGGCGGTGGGAGGCTGGGATGACCGGGTCTGCATTAACCCACCTTGCCTTTGGGACCGAGGGCAGAGAGCCCCGACAAGGTCGTGGTCACGGGTCTCCCTCTCTGCGTGGTCCCGGTACAGAGCGGCCCTGCACGAACCCACGCAGGCTGTCTGGCAGAGCTGCCCCCTAGAGACACTGGTCAGTCAAAAGAGTGGCCGCCCAGCCACCGGTCTCTCCGCTGATGTCGGTGCTGCGTCCCTGCTGTCTTTCTTGGCCTCCTTTCCTCCTTCAGCCACGCACAGTCTTCGGAAGTTTTGCATGTCATCTCGTCTGTGATTTGCACAAATACCCTAGGAGCCCTGAACTGGGGTCAAGTAGTCCTGGTTCTGGTCATGGCTTTGCTCTTAACAACCAGTCCCTTGCATCATCTGGGCTTCGACTTCTCCAGCTGTGTGAGGGAGAGAATGGAAGGGTCCCAGCCCAGGCTTGGTACAGCAGGTACCAAATAAACATTTGTTAATTACATGATACCTCCACCTTGAGGTCACCTTGGGACTTAGGAATTAGGGACGGGTTGGGGTCCATGTGCTCTTGCTGTCCCTGTGGGAGCAGGCCATTAAGCTTCTTTGAGACTGAATTTCCTCATCTATAAAATGGGGAGATTCTCACTTCAGGAAGGTGGTGTGTGTCCAGGATAACAGGCTGACACAGAGGAGGCTCAGTCGCCCTGTGTCTGTTAGTCTGTTCTGGGTCCCCAGGGAGATGATGGCCAAGAGAGAAGTAACTTCTAGGCACTGGAAGGCTCTGGAGGAGACTGCTGGGGGGAGGGGTGTGGGCTGCTGCTGCTTGAGCCACCACCCCGCAGCTGCATGTGCTTGAGCCAGGCCTTAGTGCTGTCACCTGTGTTTCTTGGTCTGTAAAGTGAGGCAATAATGCATTCATTCATTGTTTATCCATCCCTCTATTCGTTCCTTCTTTCCAGTAAATACCATGAGCAGCCTTCCATGTGTTGTGGATTCAGCAACACACAGGACAAACGCATGGAGCTTTTGTAAGGGCAGAAGAGACAGGAAATACGTAAATCCATAAATGCGCGTGAATGTACAGTGCATTGTTAGGTGGTTCAAAGTAAAGTGATGGGAAGGGGGGATGGAGGGCCTTTTTGACCAGCCACACTGAAGGGGAGGGAGGAAGGGACACCTGGGCCATGTCTGGCTCCCTTTCCTTCCTCTCAAATAATGATGATAACTGTTAATAATGGTCACTGTTAACCAAATAATGATGGTTCTTCTCCAAGTGCCAGGGGTCCTGCCAACTGCTTAACGTAACTCATGTCACTTCATTCTCACCACTGCTGTGTCCTGTGAGGTAGGTATTATTATTCCCATTTTATTGACAAAAAAAGTTGAGTCGCAAAGAAATTTAACCCCTTTCCCAGGTCACCTAGTGAGTGGCAGAGCCTGCAGTCAGCAACGCTTGGCTGGGCAAAGGGTTACCTCTGGCTGCCCAGAGGGGAGGTGAGATTGTGGGGGGCTGGACCTGCAACACTCTCCCCAACCCCAGTGGAGAGGCAGAGGGTCCTGGCTTTCCTTGCAAAAGCTCTTTGGAAAATTCTTGGCAGAAAAAGAACTCTCAGGTCCAGGTGAGGATTATGAAAGCATCGTCTTAGGGACTCCTTCCTGCCTCTGGCGTCAGCTGGGAGCTCACAACACCCGCCACTGAACACAGTCTGTCATCACCAGCACCAAGGCCTGCCGTAACTGGAAAAGCCACGGAGCTCAGAGTAGGACGAGCTAGTAGGAGCACATGGTCCAGTGGCTAAGTTTACATGATGTGACATGATGGCCTAGCGAGTCAGGCCCACAGTGAGGGCTTGACTTGACCAGGACTCTGGATGCCCTGTCCAGAGCTTCCCTGGGGCCCATGACTGAGCATCAGTCTGGAGTGCAGGCAGCACCCTCCCTGAGCGCAGAGGAACTTGAGACCAGGAGTTCCCAGCCCTCTATCCCTGACTCTGTGAAGCTGAGGCCTTCTGGTGAGCAGGTGGCCTTTTGAGGCCACAGTGTCAGGCTGGCCCAGGCTCGCTTGGGGCTTCCTCCTGGGGGACACGGGGAGCCTTTGGTAGGTGGGCCAGGCAGGAGGGAGCTAGTGTTCCCAGCCTGAAGACCCGGAAGTTGTATCCTACCTGCTGCAAAGTGCACTTTGAAGGTGGATTCCTATTGCTCTGTGTTGCCCCAGCAGTCACTGTGCAGCTGGGAATGAGGCTCAGGGGCCGGTGCAGGAAGTTTAGAGAAGGCTGGGAGAAAACTGGGGCTGGAGTTCCAACTTCCGTTCTTTATCAGTCTGAAGATCCCCCCCACCCCCGCCCCGCCGCCCAGTCTCCCAAGAGCGCCAGACTTCAGCTGTTAAGCTCCTCAGAGAGGGGAGGTGAGACTGGCTCCAACAGGGGGAGGAGGGGAAAAGCAGCCTGGTTGGGGGCGGGGGGTTTCTTGACTGGGGTGGGCAGGAGCTGTCCCCACATTCTCATCCCCAGATCCTTCCCTCAGAGAGAATTTTGCCGCTCATCCGTCCTTTGCAGAAGCCGTTTGCTTTCTCTGACCACCAGGTTTCTGACTCAGGTCCTAGAATCAATCCAAGGATCTGAAGGAATATTTTGGATTATTTGGGCCTACTTTTCATGGTATGCCTGATTCATCACAAACTGCTACCCAGGCTGTGCTTGCATACCTGAAGAGATGGGAACTCCCACCCAATCCCAGGCAGCCTTCTGATAGCTCTGAAGGTGGGGAAGTCTGCACATGAGACCCGTGAGAGCCACCACACCTCTCAAAGGCACCTCTGCTGATGGAGGTTCACACGCCACCTGGGAACATGAGCTGGCACACTGGCTTGATGCCACTTAGGAAGCTAGTCTTGGATTCTCCCAGCTTGAACCACTGGAAATTGGACCCCCCCACCCCCCGCTGCAGCCTGCTCAGTCTAGAGCCAGTGACTCCTGCCACACCAGGCACGAGGCCCCATGTCTGATGATAAGAGCATCAGAAGTTTCCTTAGAGATGCCCTGCTCTACACCTTGCATTGCCCACATAGGGCATCCAAGCCCCCAAGGAGGGAAAGGGATCAGTACCCTGTCATTTGGCATCATAGCCACCAGGGATGATGGGGCCCCTCTGTGATCCTGTGCCTTTGCTCTCTGTGCAGCTCAGAAGGTCTCTTCCCAGCTCTGCCCTGGGTACCCTGGAGGTGAGGAAGAGGATGGATGAGGGCTCAGCCTCCGCCCTGTCCTTTGTTAGGCGTTCTGGGTCCCTGCAGCCCAGCACTATTGTGGAAGGTAAAACAGATGCCCCCTGGCTGTGATGTTAATGGCTCCCGAGAGTGAGAGGCCAGAATTCAAATCTGGCCTCTATCCTTGGACCACAAGTCCCTTGGCCCTTCCTGGCTTTTGATCCCCAAAGGCACAGTGAGGTTGACAATCAAATGTCCACTGAGGGTCCACCTGTGAGAGGTGGAGAGCATGTGAGGATGGGACCCAGTGCCAGGGACCTAACCAGGAACCTGCCTGCAGTCTGGACCTACCATGGCTGTTGTGATTCAGAGCTGGAGAGGGTTAGAGGTGAGGAGGCAGGGTTAGCCTGCGGCTCTGCCCCAAGAAGGTGTCCCTGGGAGGGCGGGGGAGGGAAGATGGTGACAACAGACTTCAGAGGGAGCCACCTACCAGCACATCTGGTGCTGCTGTTCTCCATTCAGCCAGACGTGGGCTGCAGCCATCTCCCCCAGGAAGACCAGGGATGCGGCTGTGGGTATGGGGAGATCCCATTAGGGTTCTGGCTCAGTCCCACCTGATGTCCGGGTCTGGGCTTCCTCAGGCTCAGAAGTATTTCCCATGCTCAATGGAGGGCTGCCTCCCCCGAGGTTACCCAGGGCAACAGCTCTGGCATCCACGCCAGGGTTGGCTGCAGCCTGGCCCCCGGCCACTGTCTTGGCCCGCCTTTGAGTGGGGAGGGGAAGGGACCGAGAAGAAGGGAGTGAGATAGCTTCTTTTCCAGAAGTTTCACGGGGGACCTCTCAGAGCCCTTCCTTGGGTTTGGGACAAATGGCAGCAGGCTGGCGGATACTGCCACCTGCTGGTCACCGGGTATAACAGCATCACAGTGTGGCTGAACTCCCTCCTGCTCGGATTTACAGACCAGGCCAGTCTGGGAGAAGGCTCAGGAACCCCGCACCCGCACCCGCACCCTGCAGTTGAACCAGCTTACCTGGAGCTCTAAGGTATCCTGGGAGTTGAGGGGACAAGGATGACACACCTCCGCTGAGGTCAGGAAAGAAACTAGAATATGGAGTCATGATAAAGACCTGGCTTCCAATCTACCTTTGCAGTGCACCAACTTTGTGACCTTGATTAAGTTGATTAACCAGTCAACCTCCATCTTTAAATGGAGACAGGGATTCCTACCTGTCAGGTGCGCCTCAGAATAAAGGAAACAAAGTAGGTAAAGTCCTTACCATAGTGCCTGGCTCAGTAAATGGTGGCTTTTACAGTTTTCTAATTAAGTAAGCCCTGGTTTAACCAGTTGGAAGGCTAATCTAACCTGTCCATCCAGTCTCCTCTGTACGGCCACTGTCTTTGAGGCATTTCCCCTCTATGAGTATCACTAGTCTGAAGTTGTGTCTCCATTAGATTTTTCTTGGAGACCTTTGTGGACACATAAGATTAAAACAAAACGAACTCCTTTGGGAATAAAAACTGGCAATTCTTAGAATGTGCAGTGATTCGGAATGCCCAGTCCTCCAATCTTGGTCAGATAGGAGCCCAGGGTTTCTGTTCTAGACACACAATGAGTAGGGAACCAAACTGTCCTCTTTGCCTGGGAAGACAGGTGCTAACAGACGTCAGGAGCAGAGTTGGAGGACCCAGAAGTTGTGTCCCCCAGTCCAGGATGTGAGACTTTGCAGACGCCCCAGAGGATGAGGACATTGGGACCAAAATGTCTCATGGTTCCCACAGCAGAGTGTCGGGCAGGAGCATGACGGGGCTCAGCCAGGGACCTGGTGTCATCAAGTTGGGTGGCCTGTCTCAGGTCTTCTGGCCCACATGGCAAAGGCATCTGTGAGCTCTTCAGGGGGCTAGTCTCTGTGGCTGCCCTGCAAAGGGTGAGGCTACCTACAAAACTGGGGACTTGGCCTTAAGCCACAGCAACCCCCGTGTGCTTCCCACTTTCCTAGGTAGCTGATCCACCTCTAAATAATACCTTAATTTAGGGCAGAGCCCCAGCTGGGTTCTGTCCTTCCAGACATTTTTTCCTGGCTTGGATAAAGAGTTGGAGAACTCTGATCAAAGTGCTTATCCTGATTGCTGGGGGCACAAATCTGAAAGAGTTAGAAAAACATAGGGTGACAAAATCAAATTCCCAAAAGTCGCCAGCAAATCATTGCAAATTAAAAGAATAGTGGGATGCCATTTTTCTTTACTTCTCGGGTCAGTAAAACTGAAGATGTAAAATCCATTATCGGTGAGAGGAGAACCAAGTGGGCATTCTACATACCCTTGGTGGGAATATAAGCTCAGAGAGATTTTTCCAAGAGCACTGTGACAGCAGCGATATTTTAAAGAAGGAAACCCTTTGATTCAGCACTTTCAGTTGTAGAAATTTAATTTGTTATAGGTATACTCACACAAGAGAAGATAAACATACAAGGATTTTTTTTTTTTTTTTTTTTTTTTTTTTCTTGCGTTATGCGGGCCTCTCACTGCTGTGGCCTCTCCCATTTGCGGAGCACAGGCTCCGGACGCGCAGGCTCAGCGGCCATGGCTCACGGGCCCAGCCGCTCCACGGCATGTGGGATCTTCCCGAAACGGGGCACGAACCCGCGTCTCCTGCATCGGCAGGCGGACTCTCAAGCACTGCGCCACCAGGGAAGCCCCCATACAAGGATTTTTAAAATTGAGGTAATAGTGAAAACTGGAAATGACCAAAATGGCATTGAATAGGGTAATGACAAAATAAAGTATGATACACCCTCACGTGGATTGGTTTTCCCCTATTACAAGAATGAGCTAGATTGCGGGCATCTTTCTGTGCAACAGAAAGATGCCCGCAATATTGAATGCTGTAATACAAGGAGGGCAGAGTAGAGAGAGCAAGGAGCAGACTCTCAGCTACCCACGCAAATGGTCAAGCCACACTGGTGGATGTGTGTCTGTCCAGGTGTCACTGTGTCTGTCACTGTCCTTCCACCCACGCTCTGTATCCCAGCCCTCTTACCTCCTCAGGGATCTCTCTCACTTCTTTCTGCTCTGTCTAAAAACAGATTCACATTTTTACATCATGAAACAATTAGTCCTCCTTGGAGAGCTTCATTATCAGATTTCAATATAAACGAATTCCCATGTAGCGCTTGAAGTGGAATTGACAGATCAGGACAACAGGATAGGGAGTCCGGAAGCAAATCACGATGTTTATAAATACTTATAATACAATAATGGTGACAATTACAATGGAGGAAAGGATGATGTATTCAATAAAACTTACTAATGAATGGTACTGGGTAATGATACTGACTAAGTATTTTGAGAAAAAAGAAAATGACCCTTGTCTCTTGACATAAACCAAAATTAATTCCTAGTGAATCAAGGAATTGATTGGAGAAAACATATTTGGAGGAAATAGGTGAATATTTATACAGTCTGGGGTAAGGAACACTTTTCTAAGTATATTTCATTGTAAAAACAACCACCAAGAGAAATGTCCACGGTTGGAACTACATAAAAATCTTAAAACCTGCATGTAAAAAAACTCTAAAAACAGAATGGACCTTGACCAACTGACCCAACTCAACATCACCAATCATGGGGACGTTGACATCACGTGTCACCTGATGTGGTCACCAGCATAGTGCTCCTGCCAGATGGTAACCTGCATCGAACCATGAAATTAATTAGACACATCCCAACCCAGGAGCATCCTAACCATTGGTGTGGGCCCCTCAAAGATGGCAGCGTCATGGATGATGGAAAAGCCCAGGAACTGTTAGAATCAAAGAGACTAAAGGAACATGACAATTAAATACAATGCACAGACCTCCATCCAATTCTTGATGGGCAGTGGAGGGAGGGGAAAGCGGTTGTAAACAAAAGACACTATTGGGACAACTGAGCAAATTGGAATATGATTGTATGTTAGGTAATAGTATAGTGTCAATGTCAAATTTCCTGCCTATGGCATTGCGGTTATGAAGGAGAATGTTCAGATTCTAAGAAATTACTCGCTGAAGTATTTATCAATAGAATGAAGCGTCATGATGTCTACACCAACTCTTAAATGTTTCAGGAAAAACAGAGACAGAGACAGAGAGAGAAAGGATGAAGCAAACATGGCAATGTTAACAATTCTGCAGTGCATCTGAGACATGCAGCCCACTCCCCTCTCCACGACTGAAGTGCTCATCCCACTCTCCCTGCTGCTGAGAGTACTGGCAGTTCTCTGCTCAGTCCTTCCTGGGGCTCATCTTGGCTGAAGAGAGCTGCCTCATCCAAGGTCGGGCCCCTCCTGGGACGGCCCACATCCGAGACTGGTCGATGTCCGATGTCTGGAGTATAAAGGTCCATCCCCTCGTCTCAGCCTAGCTCCCCCTGCGATAGGCTGGGGCCTCTGCTGTGTTTGCATCACACTCAGCTCCCTCCACCCAGCCCCCTACCTCCACTATGTCCAGGTGACCTTCCTGCTGGTTCCATTTCAGACAGAACCCAACTTAGGTGAAGGGTGTACGGATGTAGTATGAACCCTTCCACTTTGCTGTGAATCTGAAACTTTTTCAAAATAAACACTTAGGGGGAAAATATTAAAAAATAAACAAGGGATAATATCACAAAGTGTTAGTACCTTTAATATGTAAAGCATCCTTACAAATCAACAAGAATAAGAGCTTTTTTAAATGTGCAAAGGAAATAAACAGGAGAGTTAGAAACATTCTAAGACCAACAAACTGGTGAAAACGCATTTAACCTCACTAGTAATCAAACAAATGTACTTCTAAAACAAGAAATATCATTTTTCACTTAACAAAGTTGAGAGGATTTAAGAAAATGAAGCCAGGGCTGGAAAGGGTTTGGGAGGCACACTTCATCCAGCCTTTCTGGGACAGTTTGGTGGTAGATGTCAGAGCCATGGAATAAATTTTGCAACCCTGTGTGCCCAAGTTCTCGGCCTTCTGCGGTCCTCTTTCCCATAATATCCAAACAAAAAAGCTGGATTTGCTGTGACCAGGCAGTGAGAATTCCTGAGGATTCCCTGGAGCCTGTGCTTCCACAGTCACCTTTCAATCCATGCTCCTTCCCAATTGCTGCTGACTTGTCACTTTTTGGAACTGTGGTGCCGTAAACTCTGCATCCCACACCTGGTGCCATTTCCTTCCCTTATTACAAAGATCATTTCCCCAAGACTGGTGTGCATGGTAGCTTGTGAGGGTTTGGGTTACAGAGCAGAACATGCCTTCTCCACGTGGCTGGGGGCCCCCCCATTCATCTCTCCTAGAGCTCAGGTAGATAACGCCCCCCAAATTTCTTTTATTTCATAAACTCTGGGTCTCATTTCTCTTCTTCCAATCTCCTGAGACCCTCCCTCCCTCAACAAAGTACACAGAGACTCACCAAAGTGTTTTCTGACACTCTAGCACTTTCCCTCCAAACTTCCCCCTCATGTATTTGGCTCAAACATCAGCCAGCATTTCAAAGCTCACCCAGCCATCTCCCACCACCCACACATCACCTTTCCATCGTAGCTTAAGGACTGGCCAAGTAAGTTATGGTACATTTGCACACAATATTCTAAGTAATCATTTAAAATGATGGTTTGGGAGGAAATTTAACATGGAAAGATGTTTACAGGGTAGTAAATGAAAAAGCAATTTACAAAACAGTATAGCCAGTAAGATTATGTATCATTTAAAAGAAAAGCTAGGGACTTCCCTGGTGGTGCAGTGGTTACGAATCTGCCTGCCAATGCAGGGGATACGGGTTCAATCCCTGGTCTGGGAAGATCCCACATGCTGCAGAGCAACAAAGCCCATGCACCACAACTACTGAGCCTACGTGCTAGAGGCCGTGAGCCACAACTACGGAGCCCTCATGCCACAACTACTGAAGCCCATGCGCCTAGAGCCTATGCTCTGCAACAAGAGAAGCCACCACAATGAGAAGCCCGCGCACCGCAACGAAGACCCAATGTAGTCAAAAAAAAAAGCTAATTTCTTATACATAGGAATAGAAAAAATGTCAGGAAGGCAAGAACAACAAAAACATTCATAATTGTTACGTCTGGTATCAAATGAGAGGTGCTTTTTATTTTATTTTATGTTTTACTATCCATATTTTCTAGTTTTTCAGCAACAAGCATGAATTATCTCTGTATAATAGTTCTAGAAAATACTAGGCTTGCCTCCTCTGCTTCAGAATCGAGCTTCTGAATGGTGAAGATTGTGCCTTATCTGAGATGCATTATCCAGTGCTATCGAAACATTGTATTAAAACTATCTGGAGGGACTTCCCTGGTAGTCCAGTGATTAAGACTCTGCACTCAATGCAGGTGGGCCCCAGTTCCATCCCTAGTCAGGGAACTAGTTCCCATAAACATGCTGCAACTGAACATCCTGCATGCCACAGCTAAAGACGTGGGGCAGCCACTAAATAAATAAAGATTAAAAAAGAAAAAAAAAAACTATTTGGACTAATGAAATAGATTCCGAAGTCTATTGGGATAATTTGTATTTCTTTTCTTGAGCTTTAACGCCAAAACTTTGTCATGTGCCTTAACTATATTACTATATGTTGTCCCCTTTAATAAACATTTTTGGCTCAGTTGCTTTGTTTCTTTAATAAAATATTTTAAGTGATTGTGAAAATAAAACAATATATTAAAAAAAAAAAGCTTCTGGAAGAGGGTGCCACACTCACTGTCCCCACCTACTCACCTCCAGTCCCCTCCTGGGCCCTCCCTGACTCCACTGTCATCTTCCTAGGAAGACATGGCTCATCACACCCCAGTCCCCCTGAAATATTCTTGCCCTTCTGTTCATTCTGTGAGTCCACCCTCTGCTTCGGGATAAACTGTAAACTCTTTTGAGTGGTACACAAGAGAGTTTTGTGTGGGCTCGTCTCCCACACACTTCCCTCCCCACATGGGAGGGAACCCCTCCCCACTCGCTTCTCCCCAGCTCCCCAACCACATGGTGGTTCTCTGAAGACACCCTGGCTTTGCACCGCCACCTAGAACATACTTTACTTCTTCTTTTCCTCCTCCTCAATCATCCCTACCCCATGTTGAACAGTTTTTAGGTCAGGCCTCATGTAAGTACTTTATGACTGTACCAATAAGGGATCCATTGCAGAAAACCCCACTTAGAGTGGTTTAAACACTCACACAAGAAGTCCCAAGAAAGTCTAGGGCTGGTATGGTAGTTCATGTGCCATCAGGTCCTCAGCCTTTTCCATCTTCCACGTGCAGGCCCCAGTTTCACGTTTGTGTCTCATTGTCACAAGATGGCTGCTGCCTCTCCAGCATTCTATCTCCTTTCTAGGCAGAAGATAGGAAAGGTACAAAGAGCTTTCTCCTAGCAAGGTAAAACCTCTGCAGGAACTTTTGTGTGTATGGCCAGAATTAAGTCACATGGCACCTTCTAACCGCAAGGGAGGCTGGGAGCATGAGTGCTTTAACTGTCTCACCTCTATGGTAGTAAGGCAAAGAGGAAGGGGCTGTGAATGGCTTTTGGGTAGCTCATCTACAGTGTCTGAATTTCCTCTCATTTCAGTCACATTTTATCTCATTTAACTCACAGCAGTGCTGTGAATTAAAGATTTCCATCATGCCCATTTCACCAATGAGAAAACCAAGGCTCAAAGAGACAGCACCCACTTTTTCATGCCCTGAGTCTGGCACCACCTCCTCCTGGAAGAACCCCTGTATGCCTCACCCCTGGCTGAGTTGGTTATATTATGCCCTTCTCCATGCACCCTGGGCCTGTACTCGTTTGGACATCTCCAACTGTCCTGAGTGGTATGTGAGCCCCGCCAGGGAGGCCTTCTACATCCCCAGGGCCTGGAGAGGTCACAGGCCCAGAGCTGTGCCCAGGAGCATTTGTTGAGTGACAAATGAGGTGGTGGTCTTGCTAGACTTGGGGTGCTCAGCCCCCTGGAGCACTAGAGCATCACTATAGAGGACAGAGACAAATCAGCAGGTCCCCAGAAGACTCACCCCACCAGAAACCAGGACAATGTTGGTGTGTGGCAGGGCCAGGGCTCAGATCAGTCTCCCTGTGGGCTGTGGTGTCTCTAACTGACCACACTGCCCTGAGGTCCAGCGACTTCCCTGGGGGATGACTGAGGCCCAGAGCATTCCTCCCAGGGCAGCGGGAAATGTGGTTTGCGTTACTGTGGCTTCAGCCATGGAAGGGGCTCCTTGAGTCAGGCAGGAAGCAGAAAATATCAGATTTAGATTCCACATTCCATGCATTGTATACAATTACCCGCTGGAGCCACATAGGGGCACGTGGGACAGAAAATGGGATTGAGGCAGAAAATGGGATTGCCTCAGTAGAGGGACACGTGATGCTGGAGGTGGGAAGGCGAGCAGAACTGCAGGACAATCCAGACTGGGGACAATGGTGGCACGAATTAGGGTGAGGGCCCCCCAGCTGGAGAAGAGGGCACAGGTGAGGGAGAGACTTAGGAGCTTGAACTGGATGAGACGGAATAGAGTGCATATGGGCGGAAGGAACGAAGCAGAAAATGGGATTGCTCTAGGGGACGGGGTCACTCTTTCATGGGGAACCAGTGGGATTCTCGGCAGGCACCAGGTGTACCAAGTCCCCCTGTGGCACACACTTGGGAACCCTGGTGCCAGGGGTGAGGCTCGTTGGTCTGCAAGTCATGGGTGACCAGCGTGCCACCAGCCCCAGCGGTGACACAAAGTCCCCTTCTTCACAGCCCCGACCTGTGCTTGCCCTGGAACGTGCGCGCCTCTCTGCACCTTCCTGGGCTGTCTTCTCCTCAGGCTCAGCCTCACTCTCAGCTCCAATAGCTTTGTGACCCCCGCATCAGGGTCTCCAGCCAGGCCTGCCTCCCGGGGGCCAGAGCCACAGTCACCTCAATGTCCCCACACCCTCAAACACCAGCTGTCCAACACAGAACTCATCATCCCACCCAGAATGTGTCCCTCCTCCAGGTGCCCTGCCCCAGAGAATGGACCACCGCCCGGCTACTCCCAGGAGCCGAACTGAAGCAGCATCTCGACGCCTCCCGCGCACGTGCACTCGATTCCATCTTGTCCGGTTCCACTTCCTAAGCCTCTGTCTCACCTGTGCCCTCTTCTCCAGCTGGGGGGCCCTCACCCTAATTCGTGCCACCATTGTCCCCCGTCTGGATTGTTCTGCAGTTCTGCTCACTTTCCCATCTCCAGCATCACGTGTTCCAAACCGACGTCGGCAGCAGAGCTGGGCGGGCCGCTCCGATGTTCGCAGTCCGGCGGTGGCCTCGAGTTGGCCTCAGGGTCAGCGTGAAGCCCTCAGCCTGGCGCACATGAGTCTCTATGCCTGTCCTCCCCCCTTGAGCTCCCTCCCCAACTTGTTCCCTGAATTCAGTTTCTTCTTGTCTCCAGGACTTCACGGATGATGTTCCTTCTACCCCATCCTATTCCTTCCCATCTCTTCAGGTTAACCTTGGACTTTGGCTCCTTTCGAGGGTCCTCTCTGACCCCCACCCCACCCCAAGTCCAAGGGCAAGGAAGCTCGCTGAGGGCAGCGACTGCGCCTTGTTCACTGTACTCTCAGCGCCCAGCACATGGTGTATGGTCCACAAGCGGTGGTGAACGCTTGACTGGCTGGCCCTTTCCAAGGGCTGAGCTGCGCCGGACTCCTGGGGTGCCGAGGCTCACACCCTTTCTGCCTTCTTTGAAGTGGGGCACGTCAATTTAAACTAGACCCGGGGGCCGTCTGCTACCTCAGACTCTGGCCTGCAGACAGACAGATGGGCAGGTGGGCAGGCAGAGCAGACAGCA
The DNA here is from genome assembly GCF_000442215.2 of Lipotes vexillifer. NCBI lineage: Eukaryota > Metazoa > Chordata > Mammalia > Artiodactyla > Lipotidae > Lipotes > Lipotes vexillifer. Next base: position 1,449,260 of record NW_006790468.1, on the reverse strand, counting down.
GACTGGGTGTTCCTGCAGCCCTTTCACTCACTCATCCTTCTGTTCATTATTGCTCATCTTGTCTACAGACAAATTTGAAACGAGCCATTCAAGCATATGAACATATGTATTTATTCAAGAGATAAAGTAGAGGGCTTCCCTGGTGGTGCAGTGGTTGAGAGTCCGCCTGCCGATGCAGGGGACACGGGTTCGTGCCCCGGTTCGGGAAGATCCCACATGCCACGGAGCGGCTGGGCCCATGAGCCATGGTCGCTGAGCCTGCGTGTCCGGAGCCTATGCTCCGCAACGGGAGAGGCCACAACAGTGAGAGGCCCGCGTACCGCAAAAAAAAAAAGAGATAAAGTGGGGAAAGTGATTAATTTTTCAAAACTTTTCACTGTAGGATTTCTTCACGAAAATCTGAGTCAAATAACAGATAATAACGATGCTGGTGGGCGGTGGGTGGGAAGCCGAGGCCCACAGGGACAGCGTGCTGCCCCTCCTGTAGGATACACGGTGCACATTACCCCATCGCACATCTGATGCCGCTAAGCCCAGCTTCTGCTGTTCTCTGTCAGTGGGGCTCTCATGGACAGAGCACAGAATACCTGTGGCGATTTGCACTTTTCTCCTGGCCCTGTTTCCGGACTGAGCTTTTCTCTTTCTGGGCCACTGTGGCAGGTGACACAACCTCCGTTTCTCACCCCATGGACAGCTGAATCTCTGATGAGAGGGTCTATTATGTCCGGCGCAGCTCTACCCCAAGGCTTCTCTGAGGGAAACTGGCCCCTTGACCTCACTGCTCTGGACCCAGCAGTGGACCCAAAGGCAGCCATCAGAGGCAGGCCAGGGGCCCCGTCACCTACCAGGCAGTGGCTCCCCGAAGACCCTGAAGAGAGGCTCAGAAAGGGGAAGCTGAGGGAGCAGGTCCGTGGGCGCACCGTGGGAGCACAGGGCTGCAGCGTCCTAGTCACTAAGCGGCTCCAGAGCCTCCACAGGACCCAGAACACAGGCCCAGCCCAGTAGATAATGTTGAATGAATGAACGAATGAATGGAAAGTCCATGAGGGAGCCAGGAGAGTAGTTTTGTGATGGAGTCTGACTAGTAGCAGAAGCAGAGCAGAGAGACCTGTCTTTGCAACACAAACATTCGCACTGATTAAATGTCACTATGGGCCAGGGGCAGCTAAGTGGGGTTTTTTGCGGTATGCGGACCTCTCACTGCTGTGGCCTCTCCCGTTGCAGAGCACAGGCTCCGGACGCACAGGCTCAGTGGCCATGGCTCATGGGCCCAGCCGCTCCACAGCACGTGGGATCTTCCCAGACCGGGGCACGAACCCATGTCCGCTGCATCGGTAGGCGGACTCTCAACCACTGCGCCACCAGGGAAGCCCGGAGCTAAGTGTTCTACAGGTAGTTGCAAAGAGCTGGGACATTGGTTGATCAGAGTTCCAGGGCGGTGCAGGTGGGGCAAGGGGCTGGTTTTTTGGGAAAATTCAGTCAAGCAGAAGCCCCACCTCCTCTTGCCAGAGGGCCGGAAGCAGCATGGGCAGCGGGTGTCAGTAGGGGCGGAGGAAAGGAGGAGTGGGTACCTGGAGAGACGGGTCTGCACGCACAGCGGGGGAAACTTTGGGCAACAAAGATCCTCTCCTTGACCAAACTGCAGGCTCCTCTGAGCCCTCTTCTCAGCTAGGCCTTTGACCTTGGTCCCTGCCCAGTCTTTGGCCTGCGCAGGCCAGTCTTAGCAAGAATCCTGCTAAGTCACTTTAGAGAGGATCCCCACCCTTGATATCTGATCACCCTTGGTCTCTGATCAAGTTCCTCATCCCCGCTCTTTGATGTCTAAGCCCTTGGCCTGCTTTCAGCAAAAGCCCCCCTACCCTTGCCGGCCCCTCCCTGCTCCGTGGCTATCGACTCCGGTGTCTGCTGTATTCAGGGTTGAGCCTGAACTCTCTCCCTGTTGCGTCAGTCTTGAGCCCTGTTGCCACACTCTTGAATAAAGTCCTCCTTACTGTTTTAACAAGCGTCAGAACATTTCCTTAGTGAGCGAGAAGAAAGACATAGAGTTCTCAGAAGCTTTTGTTGGGAAGGCCCTGTAGGCCGTTATACAGAAAGCCACTGGAAGGCCTCAGGGGTCAGGCTGATGCTTCTTTGGATCACCACCCCTCGCTCCACAGAGGGGTCTGATTTATCTTGTTTTCTGGACTCTCCTAACCTCTCTCCGAGCATCCCTGGGGCCGTGAGCACCGCTGCGTTGTCTCCCCGGCATTCTCCCCAAGGAAGGAGAACCAAATAATTTCAGGAGTGTCCGAACCGGGACACTCTGGGCACTCCTAAGAGTGAAACGGGCGCTGTCATTAATAACACTGGGGCATCAGACCCAAACCTCTGGATGGTTCAGGACACTCGGGCGCGGGGGACGCGCTCAGCTCCGCCGGGGCCTCCAGCAGCGAAGAGCCCGCGCAGGACTCTCAGCCCCGAGTCTCCGCCCAGAGTTCCAGAAAGGCCTGGAAACACGCGGCCGCTTGCAGCCGAGCGCGGTGGCCACTAGGCGGCGGGCCAGGGCCCGGGACGCGGCGACGCCGGCGCCCGCGGGTCTCGTGACCGCGCGCCCCGCCCGGAGCTTCGCCGTCATGCAGTCCCC
>NW_006790468.1:1445018-1446417 GCF_000442215.2 Lipotes vexillifer | reverse complement strand
CTGGGCTCGGCCCCTCCACCGCCCAGCGGGAGAGGCGGGCGGCGGCGAGTCCCCTCCCCCCGCTCCCCCAACCCCGGTTTTACAGATGGGGAAACTGAGGTCCTTAGAGGGTAACGAACTCACCCCAAACCCAGTGGAAGGCCTGGACTGGCTGGTCCCGGCCAGCAGGCAAAGAGGGGGCTCTCTCTCCTCCCCGCTTTCCTGTCCACCTGTCTTCCTTTCTTTTCGAAGATCTAGTTATGCATCCTGCCCGCGCTCACCGTGCGCCAGGCCCCGGCACGGCACTGGGGACGGGGTGAATCAGGCAAGGCTCGGCCCTGCAGGGGAAACGGGGATGAACGCAGACCCTCGGGGGACAGATGCTGAATGGGGGGTAGTGGGTTCAGGTTGCCATGGGGACACAGGGCAGGAGGTAACCCCGGCTTCTGGGAGGGGGTGCATGAGGCCCCCCTCCTGCAGGAGGAGTGGAGGTTAATGAGGTGAAGGGAGAGAAGAGGGGGCAGCTGCTCAAACGGGTAGCTCAGGAAAAGTGCAGTTACTGCCAAGGCCTGCGGAGGGTCCCCGGAAGCAGAGGATGCAGGGTGACCCACCTGACCCTGACCCAGGCCTGGAGGACCCAGTGCAAGACAGATCCTGGAAAGGCTGGGATGGTGATGGTTTTATTCTTTCCCCCTTTCTAACATCTGTCAAGTGACTCACTTAAAGTATTTTCATACACTCCACCCTTGTTCCCCCTACCCAGAATCTTGGGCTAAGACATCAATCTCTTACATAAATGAATGTTATTTTTCCAGCAGTAATCTGAATATCCCTGTGGCTTCAGGTCTAGAAAAGTATGTGTGATTCTTTAAGTGAACCCTGATATCAGAACCTGCTCGGTCTCTGCACGGTTGCTGGTCGTGTCCTCGCTGGCAGAAGAGGTTTCCCCAGGGCCGCATGATTCACCTCCTCTCCCTGAGCCTCAGTGTCCTTTTCTGCAAAAAGGAGCTTTGAGGTTGGCAGGTGTGAGCAGGGCCACCAGCAGCAGACCAGTGGGGGTGTGACCTTGGTGCTGGGAGCCTGGGAAGGGCGTGGGCGGCTTCCCTCACTGCCACACCTGGGCAGGGCTCCTTAACAGATAGGGGTGCTGCTGGTGAAGGCCAGGAGAGTGGTTCTAGGATACAGTAGTGAACAACACAAAGTCCCTCTCGTGAGCTTTCGTGGGGCTGACGGACAATAGGTAAATATATGGTGTGTCAGGGATCATAAATGGTATGAAGGAAAATAAAGTGGTAGGGAAATAAGGTGCTAGGAGGAGTGAATGCTGTTTTATATGGTGTGGCCCAGGAGTGTCTTTCTGACAGAGGGTGGCAGTTGGGCAGACTCCTGACAAACGCAAGAGAAACCTTGAGAAAGAGTG
>NW_006790468.1:1408298-1444967 GCF_000442215.2 Lipotes vexillifer | reverse complement strand
AGAGTGTACTAGGCAGAGGGGACAGCAGGAGCCAATGTCCTGGGGCAGAGAGGTGCTTGGGCACCAGCGAGGAGGCCAGGGTGGCTGGAGTGCCGTGAGCCGCGGAGAGCATTAGGTGATGTGGTGCAGAGCTTGGGGCTTGGAGGCAGGGGACAGTCAGGACAGGCCTCCCAGGCTGAGGTGAGGCCCTGGGCGAGGTGGGATCTGGCTTGGATTTCACAAAGGTCATTTGGCCGCTGTGTTGAGCAGAAGGTAGGTGAGCAGGGTGCAGCAAGGAGACTGTTCTGGCAGTGATCCACGTGAGAGCTGATGGTGGCAGAGGGGGTGCGAAATGTTTGGGTTCTGGCTGTAGTTTGACGGTACAGCTTTCAGGGTTTGCTGATGATTAGATGTGGGTCGCGAGAACAGGAAAGAGGAGTCAAGATTGACTGCAAGACTTGCCCTGAGTTCCTGAAAGAGGGAGGTTGCAATGGACCGCGTCGGGAGACTATGGATGGAGCAGGTTTAGGAAGGTGAGAATCACCATTTGTCTGGACACATTCATGAAGAAGCTTGTTGACAGCCAAGCGGAGATGTCGGGCAGGCAGCTGGGAGAAGGAGTGTGGCCTTGAGGGGAGAGTCCAGAGCAGAAAGAGGAATGGAGGACCGTCCAGGGAAGCTGAGCAGGAGTGGCCAGGGAGGGCGGAGAACGGAGAGAGGGTGGGGGTCCCGGGAGCAATGAAGAAAGAGCTTCAAGGAGCAGAGAGGGACTGTCAGGTGCCCCTGGAGTAAGAGGAGAGGGAGAATTAACCTTAGGGTTTAACCACGTAGACCAGTATCAGCATCACATGGCAGCCGTTAGAAATGCAGATTCCCAGGCCCTGCCCCTGGCCTGCTGGATCGGAATCTGCACATTGACAAGATCTCCAGGCAACTTGGATGCACTTTACAGTTTGAGAAGTTTGGTCTGGGGCATAGGTGGACAAACTACACCCATGCACCAAATCCTGCCCACCACTTACTTTTGTAATAAAGTTTGCGTACTGTCTTCAGCTGCTTTCGCTCTACAGTGGCTGAGTTGAGTAGTTGTAATGGAGACCCTATGGCCTGCAAAGCCTAAAATATTTACTCTCTGGCCCTTTACAGGAAAAGTTTCCTTGGGGGCCTAGGGGAGTGGGAGAGAGCATGGGTTAGGCTCAGGTGACTTGTTAACGTGAAGGTTGATTCAGCACCCTGGATCTGCCACTCTCACAAGTTCCCAGATGATGCTGTTGCTGCAGGGGCCACACTTGGAGAACCCCAGGTCGAGACCAAGGTGGGGTTGCCAGGCCCCACGCTGGAGCTTGCAGGTTGTGGCCGTGAATTTCAGGTGGGACCAGTCAGCACGTCTGTGCGTTTATCCCAGTGACGTGCAGCTGCCGGCCACAGGTGCGAGGGACGCGGAGAACTGGAGGGTTTAGGGGCGAGGGCAGGGGAGCTGAGGCCAAGGGCGTGATCCCAGCAGCGGGGCGGCGCGACAGGACGGTGGGGGAGGGGACAGTGGAAAGTGGGGTGTCACAGAGGCAGGTCCTGGAGTAGCAAGCTGGGCTGATGGGAGGCGCCAGTCAGCGGGGAGGGGGGCGGCAGCCTGGAGTGAACCCTGGCTCCACCTCTGACCCTCTGAGCCCAAGCACAGGTGACTCCCCTTTTGTGTCTGTTTCTCTGACTTTAAGTGTGTCTGAGCGGTAGTGACCCTCGCGAGGTAGGGCTGAGGGAGGCAGGAGTGTCTCAGACAGGCAGGTGCTTAGAGCAGAGCCCGCGGTAGCGCGGCCGCTTCACGCCCGCCTCTCGACTTCAGTCCCCTCCGCTCCTAACAGTAACACGGCGCGCGGCGCCAGCGGGTCTGTACCTGGTGCAGGGCCAGGGACGCTCATTTGGTTACTGGCAAAAGGAAAAGTGCTGACTGGTGTTTTCCGGCTAGCCCCTATGTTGGGTTCATTCAACACCTGCCTGAAGGCAGGTTTGCCGGGGCCTTTATAAGTGATCCACGCTCATTTTCGCGTGCCTTACACCCTGTGAAAATGTTTGTGTGTGTAGGGGTTTGAATGCTTAGTAGTATGTGGCTACATGGTGGGCTGTCCTCCCAGTTGGTGACAAATGGCATCATGGTGACAGTGTCACATGCTTGGTGTGGAAAGGGGAGGAGTCTGTGTGGAAGGAATGCTGGGGGCAGGGTGTCATCTGATGGATTGGGATGTAGTTGCAGAGAGGGAAAGGGCCTCGCCCCAGACACAGTCTTAGCGCCAGTAGCCCCACCCCTCGGGCCCTCCCCTTTCCTATCTTCTGAAAGTCCCACCTGGCACATAGTAGGTCTCGACCCTGATAACTGTATGCTGGGCATATCCTGTCATAGGTGCTTATGTGATGTATGTTTGTGTGCATGGGTCTCCATTATACCCTTACATAGAATGAGGAATACATTTAACCTTTTTTCTCACCTCGGAGGAAACATTTCATAACTTCTTTGCTCATCGTGTGATTCATTACATTTGTATAGCATTTAAAAATCCTCCAAGAGCTGTAATGTTTTGCTGAGTATCCTCTCAAAGCCTCATACAGCAGGCCTTATCAGTGCCTTGCAGAGGCCCCAGGGCAAATGATGGCCTGGTATCCAGCGCCCTTTCCATCTTCCCCTAGCTGGGCAGGTTCCGTAGCAGCTCTGCTGCTCTCTGGTTAGCTGAAGAGATGCGTTTCTCTCTCTGGATTCCTGGTGGGGTTTCATTCCTGCATTGTGTGCCCAAAGCCAGGCACTTCCCTTGGTTTGAACAGAACCCCTGGAATGCCATCCCCACAAATCCCGCAGGAGCTCTTGTGCTGGTTTGTGTCAGACACCTAGCTGTTTGTGATTTTCCATGAGTCCCACCTTCTCTGCTGTCACCTGTTTTCCTGCTGGTGACAGCCCATTGTTCCTGAGTGACCCAAAGGCAGGGCCCAGGCTTTATGAGGGGCTGGCCTGTGGCGGGGTGGGTAGCCGGGACCACAGAGAACGGCCAGTGGAGCAGCCTTGCACCCAGCCCTGCTGGGCCACCTGAGGTCTGGCCTGCATTTCACTCAGGAAGCCTGCTGACTTGAACCTGAGCTTCTTTTGCCTTCTTTCCCTTTGGCAGGCGAGTTCAGAATGTCCACACAGGCCTGGACCTGACCGTGCCCCAGCACCAGGAGGTACGGGGCAAGATGATGTCAGGGCATGTGGGGTACCAGATCCTGGTGGTAACCCGGCTGGCTGCATTCAAGTCGGCCAAGCACAGGCCTGAGGATGTCGTCCAGTTCTTGGTGAGCTGGGGGCTCTGCCAGGATGCTCCCGAGGGTGCTCAGGGTCCGGGGGTCCAGCTGGGCAGACACACCTGCCGCCAGGGTGCAAGTAGCATCGGGGTGCGAGCAGTGCTCTAGCCAACGCTCACTTGGCCTGACAGTGCCAGAGCGTTTTGGCGGTAAGGACATTGGTGAACCAGATTCTTACAGTCTGTGGGGACACAGACCGGTAAGGAGACAGGAGCCCAAGGGGAGGGGAGGACTATGGTAGTGTAGAGAAGGGGCACCTAACGCATCCTAGGGAAAGGGTTCTGGAAGATGTCTCGGAAGAGGTCAGGGCCGAGCTGGGTTTTGAAGAGCAGGTGGAGACATCAGCATTACTGCAGATGAGGCCCTCCCTTTGTCACTCCCCTTCAGTCTACCGCCAGTGAAACATCCCAAACAGTCTCTCACATCTGTCCATCTAGAGGTGGGCGGACTGGAACGTACAACGGAGGCGGAACTGAGGTGGTGTGTGCAGTCCCAGATCCCCAGCCCCGGAGGCCAAGCCCGCGGCCCCAGAGAACCCAGCCGCATCAGGGAGGTGGCACGCACAACACCAGCCTCTGGGCCTCAGCCGTGCCTGTAGCCACAGGGGACTGGGCAAGCAGGGCCTGCAACACCGTCCCTCCAGTTGTAGAGCTGCCCACAAGTCTGGCCCCCTCTCCCCGACCCACAGTGGCGGCATCCCTAAACTTGACAACCCCAGACATGGCAGAGGTGCCGAGACCCCAGCTCCACCTCGTGCAGTGGAGGCAGAGCCTGTGACTCAAGTTCCTGGACACAGCAGAAGTGCCCACCACCCCGCTGACCCAGGCAGCAACAACAGTGACAGCAGCAACCATGGAGGCACAAGCGGTGACAATGCGGGCACCAGGCAACACCTCTGACAAGGGCAGTGGAGGCTGGAAAGTGCCAATCCTCTAATATAACCAGAGGCAGCTCAGGTAAGAGAAACCAAAAACTTGTGCTGTAGCGCCACCTAAGGGAAAAGAAAAGAAAACAAAAGCCTCTAACCTGTTGAATAGTTGGAATCAAGTTTAAAAAAAAAAAAGCTTTGCCTAAAGAAGAAAGGTGTTTGATGCTTCATATGCACCAGCAGAGGAACAACTCATCAAGCACCATAAAGAACCGCAGTAACACTGTTATCACAAAAACAAAATGGTGATGCTCCAGAGACCAGATTTAAAGTCACAGAACAGTGCAATCTGATAGAGAATTCGAAATAACTGTCAAGAGGAAGCTCAACGGGCTATAAGAAAGCTCAGAAAGGCGGTTCAATGAACGTCAGGGTTGAAATTAATGAACAGAAGAAATACTTTACCAAAGAGACTGGAACTCTGAAAAAGAACCAAAGAGAAATTCCAGATCTGAAGAACTCAGTAAGCAAAGATGAAGAGTGCATCAGAAAGGACTGGAAATAGAGCAGAGACTGTATGGAAGAGAGAATTAGCCAGTTCAAGGAGAGGAATCTAGGAATGATACAGTTAGAAGAGGAGAGAAAATTAAGATCCAAAAAAAAAAAGAGAGAGAAAATTCTACGAGAATTATCGAAGTCTTTTAGGCAGGGCAACATTAGGGTAATGGGTGTCCCAGAAGCAGGAGAGAGAGATAGAGATAGAGATAGATTCAACACCCATTTATAAAACTTTCAGTAAAATGAGTACAGAAGGAATGTACCTCAGCATTAATAAAGGCCATATATGACAAACCTACAGCTATCCCTGTAGGGTCAAGAATAGGACAAGAATTCTCACTCTCGCCACTCTTTTTTTTTGGTTTTTTTTCTGCCCCTTCTTTTCCCTTCCTCCCTCCAGCCCACCAGGCTCCACTCACTTTCCACTCTTATTCAACATAGTATTGGAAGTCCTAGCCGCAGCAGTTAGGGAAGAAAAAGAAAGAAAAGTCATGCAAATTGGAAAAGAAAAAAGTAAAGCTTTCACTGTTTGCGAATGACATGATTTTATATATAGAAAACCCTAAAGATGCCACCAAAAACTATTAGAAATAATAAATGAATACAGTAAAGTTGCAGGGCACAAAATCAACACACAAAAATCTGTTGTGGACTTCCCTGGTGGCGCAGTGGTTAAGAATCCACCTGCCAATGCAGGGGACACGGGTTCAAGCCCTGGTCTGGGAAGATCCCACATGCCGCGGAGCAACTAAGCCCGTGAGCCACAACTACTGAGCCTGTGCTCTAGAGCCCGTGAGCCACAACTACTGAGCCTGTGCTCTAGAGCCCGTGAGCCACAACTACTGAGCCTGTGCTCTAGAGCCCGTGAGCCACAACTACTGAGCCCGCATGCCACAACTACTGAAGCCCACGCACCTAGAGCCCATGCTCTGCAACAAGAGAAGCCACCGCAGTGAGAAGCCCATGCACTGCAACGAAGAGTAGCCCCCGCTCGCCGCAACTAGAGAAAGCCCACGTGCAGCAACGAAGACCCAACGCAGCCCAAAGTAAATAGATAAATAAGTTTATTTAAAAAAAAAGTCAGTTGTGTTTCTGTGTGCTGACAATGAGTGAGCAGAAAGAGAGTTGAGAAAACTATCCCATTTACAGCCACCACAGCAACAACAAATGCCCAGGAATAAATTTAATCAAGTACACTGAAAACTATAAGACACTGTTGAAAGAAATTGAAGAAGACACAAACAAATGGAAAGCTATTCCATGCTCATGGATTGGAAAAATTAACATTGTTAAAATGTCCATATTACTTAAAGCCATCAACAGATTCAATGCAATCTCTATCAAAATCCCAAGGACATTTTTCACAGAACTAGAACCAAAAAGTCTAAAATTTATATGGAACCACAAAAGACCCTGAATAGTCCAAGAAATCTTTTTTCTTGGGAAAAAAGAACAAAGCTGGAGGTATCACACTCCCTGATTTCAAACTGTATTACAAAGCTGTAGTAATCAAAACACCATGGTGTTGACAGAAAAACAAATACATAGATCAATGGAACAGAATTGAGAGCCCAGAAATAAATCCATGCAAATGGACAATTAATTTATGACAAAAGGAGCAGAGAACATACAACGAAGAAAGGATAGTCTCTTCAATAAATGGTTTGGGGTAAACTGAACAGCCACATGCAAAAAATGAAACTAGACCACTGTCTCACACCATACATAAAAATCAACTCAAAATGAAATAGAGACTTGAATGTAAGACCCAAACCATAAACTCTCAGAAGAAAACATAGGCAGGATTAGCTTTGGCACCAGTCTTAGCAATATCTTTCTGTATATGTCTCCTCAGGCACGGAAAACAGAAAGCAAAAATAATCAAATGGGACTACAGCAAACTAAAAAGCTTCTTCACAGCAAAGAGAGCCATCAACAAAGCAAAATAACAAGCTTCCGAATGGGAGAAGATAAAACTCATATATCCGGTATTACGCATTTTAATAGTATCCAAAATATGTAAAGGACTCATAGAATTCAACAACAAAAAACCAAACAATCCAAGTTGAAAATGGGCAGAGGAGCTGAACAGACATTTTTACAAAGAAGACATACAGATGGCCAATAGGCACATGAAAAGATGCTCAACCTCACTAATTATTAGGGAAATGCCAGAGTTAGCTATCGCTTCACTCCTGTTAGAATGGCTATTATCAAAAAGGTAAGAAATGACAAATGTTGATGAGGGTGTGGAGAAAAGGGAACCCTCCAACACTGTTAGTGGGAATGTAAACTGGTGCAGCCACTATGGAAAATAGTATGGAGAGTCCTTAAAAAATTAAAAATAGGGAATTCCCTGGCGGTCCAGTGGTTAGGACTCCACGCTTTCACTGCCAAGGGCCCGGGTTCAGTCCCTGGTTGGGGAACTAAGATCCCACAAGCCGCATGGTGTGGCTAATAAATAAATAAATAAAAAATAGAGCTGCCAGATCATCCAGTAATTTCACTTCTGGGTATTTATCCAAAGAATACAAAAACACTAATTTGAAAAGATATATGCATTCCTATGTTCATGGCAGCACTGTTTACAATAGCCAAGACATGGAAACAACCTAAGTGCCCATCAGTGGATGAACGGATAAAGAAGTTGTGGTCCTTATATACAATGGAATACTACTCAGCCATAAAAAGATGAAATCTTGCCATTTGCAGCAACACAGATGGACCTTGAGGGTATCCTATCAAGTCAGACAGAGAAAGACAAATACCGTATGATTTCACTCATGTGTGGAATATTAAAAAAAAAAAAACAGAACGTGAACAAACCAAACAAAACCACGTAGATACAGATAACAGAGTAGCGGTTGCCAGAGGGGAAGGGGCAGAGGGGAGGGTGAAATGGGTAGAGGGGATCCACTGTATGGTGATGGATAGAAACTAAACCTTTGGAGGTAAGCACACCATAGCATATACAGAAGTAGAAATGTAATGTTATACACATGCGACTTGTATAATGTTATAAATCAGTGTCACTGCAGTAGAAAAAAGAAAGCAATTTAACGAGCAGACGGAGCTAAGAACAGCGCAAGGGGAGAAGCGTGCCCCAGGCAGAAGGCACAGAGGCTAGAAACAGGGTATCGTGCGGGGAGCTGTGAGCGGCTGAGTATCGTCCTGGATACTCATCTCCTGGGAGAAGAGGAGGGTGATCGCGGGCCGCGTCCGGGTCATAGAGGGCGTGCAGGGGGCCCGACCTGTCTGGCAGTCACGCAGGAGCTTTAAGCAGTGGCATGACATGGTCCTGTTGTCTCTCACTGCCTGTCTGGTGGAGAGTGGAGTTGGATTGGAAGGAACAGGGCAGAGGACAGGGAGCTCAGTGAGGAGGCTGGTAGAGTAACTAATGCCTGGGGCCGGGGGCAGGCCAGCGGCGGGTGGTACAGGAGGGAGGGAGAGGGTTGAAAGTATTTCCAAGGTGACATGCACATAATTTTAACTGGCTGATTGTTTCTACCCGCTGCGATAAAGGGCTCCAGCGGAGGGAGGGGCAGGTGGAAGGAGGACGTTTCCAGTGTGATGGATACAGGAGGCTGGAACTTGGGGCGGGGTCAGGCCCAAGGGGCCGCTTTGGGAGGCATCAGCTTGCAGGTGATGCTGAAAGGCTGGGAGCAGATGAAGTTGCCCAGAGAGTGGATGTGGGCGTGGAGGTTCTGGCTGAGGAGGAAAGCCTGGGGACGCTAGCACCTCGGGACAGTCAGGGAGAGGAAGCCGAGGCCCAGGGAAGAGAGGGGGCTCAGGGGCTCGAGAATTTCAGGAAGCGGCAAGGTCACAAACTCACTCGTTTAGTATTTACCTTTGGCTTCTTGTAAAAAGGTCTGGAGACATGCCCAGGAGAGACGGGCCACGGGACTGTGAGAGAAAGTTAAAATGAGCAAGGGTCCTGCGGGGCAGAGCAGAGCAACCGGCTGGTTTGTTCTGCGTCTCCTGGCAGCCAAGACAGAAAGGCAAGGAGCGAGTTACCCAGGCCTGGGGACCTATCAGAAGAGACACAAGATTCTTTTTTTTTTTTTTTTTAATTTCTGTTATAATTTCTAATATGGGAAGAAGCCATAACTACAGCTCGCATAAACAAAAGTTCTTTGGGGTCCTCAATAAATTTTTAATGGGATCTTGATACTAAAGTGTTTAAGATCAGCTGGATGAGATAGTAAATCCCCGTTAAAAAAGAGAAAGTCAAATCCCATTATCAGAAGAGAATAAGAAGGATGGATTTAAAATTGAAATGAACAAGTCAATGTTGTAGTAAAAGGAAGAGAGAATTCAGAAGGAACAAAAATATATTTTTAGTAAGGTTAAGAAAAAACATAATGTTTTAGGCAAAAGATCCATATGGCTATGCACACTTTTAACTTCACAGGAGGCCAGCTGTTTTCTAGAGCTCACTACCAGCTAGCAGATAGTAATGCCCCTCTTTCATATGCTCATTTATACTTGGTGTTGTCTGACATTTTGATTTTGTGAATCTTGTATTGATAGGTGTTAGCCTGCATTTCCCTGATTACTAACGTGGTTGAATATCTTGTCAAATGTTTGTGAAACATTGTTGCTTCTGTGGAATTCCTTTTGAACCGTTGGCTCTTGTCTTTCTCTTACTATGTATAGGAATATTCTTTATATATTCTTTATACTTATTGCATGACAAATATCCTTTTCCAGTTTGGAGACACCAGCTTCTAAGGGATAAAAGTTTATGGCACAGTTCTTTCATTAAGAGACATTCAACACATCCTGGAAAGTGTCTAAAAGAGTGTGATGTTTTTCGTTTGCTTCTTGGACAGACTCTTGTTGAGAACCAAGGTGTAATGTAATGGCAGGTGATGGTTCTGGGTCTGCTTTGTTCTACTGGGTGATTTGCAGCTCCTGGTAATCTGACTTGACCCAGATGGAGCTCAACGCACCCATGTTTTTCAGGGACAGGATCAAAGAGGAAAATATCTGAGACCCGAGTCTGTGGGCAAGACAGAGAGGCAGCACTTGGGGGCCCTTGATAAGGTGCTGGCTGGCCTTATGAGCGCGGGTGTGTGGGGACTTCTTTGACACCTCCGTGTGTCACACCAGTGCCACTTTCTCCTGACCAGTGACCCCCATGGCTTGCCCTATGGGTAGCTGTGTGCACAGGTGCCTGTGCGTGGAGGTTCTTCCCAAACATTTTGAACCACCTGCGAGGGCAAAGAATGAGTTGACTCCCTGTGAGGTCTAGGGGTGTAACCCCACACCTGAACTTTCTTTGAAGTTTCACGATTTAGCTTTAAAAAACTAATGAGCATTTTGCTTTCTACTCCTCAAAAGGAGTAGAATCCCGTGCTTTGGAACACTGAATGTGGGCCCTGCGTGGGGTGGCACCCAAGACTTAAAGCTCCCCGGCTGCCTGTGCTGCCAGTGCCCTGGAGACCCACAGCTCCCAGAAGCAGGGTCCTGGTGGGTCTGGTGGCCAGGCCTGCATGGAGCAGTGAGGCCAGCAGAGGGCGCTCCGCCCCCACCTGGTGGAGTCTCGGGTTCTCGGGACCACTAGGAGTTGGGAGCCTGTGTCACTCTTGTGAAAGGACGCTCTTCCCTTTCCTTGAGAGCTGTTCTCAGGAAAGCTCCCGAGCAAGGCTCTGTGTTGACAACTGCAGGCCACAGCCCCCTGTCCCAGATGACTCCCCAGGGGGGCGGTCCTGAAGTCCCCCAGTGCCCCAGCCACCTGCCAGCATCTGGAACCCTCACGGGCTGGGGGCTCTGAGGATGATGCTGCATGCTCCAGCAGAGCTGTGCGATGGGACTGCCAGGTGTCCCTTGTCTGAACGCATCCGGACGCCTCACAGCCCATCAGCTACACCAGTGCCTCATTGGTGTGCTGTGTGCATGGCCCTGGCTTGGGAGAAGTGGGAATATCTGTCTTCATAATCGATGCTCCCACGGAGGAGTTAGGGAGACTGGCCAAACATGTGGGGAGAGCACAGAGGAGTCTAAGGCAAGGGAGGACCCTGGGCTGTGGGTGGGGCGTGGCGTGGAGTGAGTGACTGTTCTCTGAGCGCCTGTGTTGGCTTATACAGACCACAGTGATGGCATCGACCCGCTGTGTTACCGCTGCTCCCTTAACTGGAGACCTGGAGCCTCGGGAGCAGAGACCACACTGAGTGTGCTCATACAGAGTAAACGCACAGCAAGAGCTTGATAGTGAGTGGACGAGCCCTAAGCTGCAGCGGGAGTTCTGGGGAAAGATCGAGAGGCGGTAGCAGCCCTCAGCTCTGCAGGAAGCCAGGTACCCCAGGATGACTCTGACGGCCGAGGACCACCTTCCAGCGGACCCCCTGGCCAGCTTCCCCAAGGTCCTGGTGTGCAGTGGGCTCCTGGCTGGCACCAGGGCCAGAAACCAGCTTTGCAGTGTCTGGTTCTCCACCACCTGAGCACTGTAAGGTGTGGCCTTGTCAGAGGCAGCTGCTAGTTCACGGGATAATGACCCTGCAAGACGTTGACCCGTTGTTGCAGGAAGATGACCTAACAGGGGCCAGACCATGAGGTCACCCTGCTAATGCACTGAAGGCCCAGAATGGAGGTATAGGTCACGGCCACCTGCAGGCCAGGTCTCTGTATCAAGTGTCTCTACCCAGACCTGTGATGGTGCCTGGAACCCGCCACGATTGCATCTTTCCTTTGGGCCGCTAGGTCTTTCAGGATTAGCACCCAGCATTGACCAGGAGGCTTAGGAAGTGGAGCCTGAGGCAAGGAGCTGGGCGGAGGGTCCGGAGGGAGGCACAGCTTCCTGGAGCCGGTCCTAGGGAAGGACTCTCCCAAGAGCCCAGCGCCCTCGGGACCTCTGTTGGGGCCGGAGGAGCGGCCTTCTCTCCTTCCCCTCTTCACTCAGGAAACCACGTGCTCCTCTCATTCCAGGTCTCCAGAAAGTACAGTGACATCGAGGAGTTTTACCAGAAACTCAGCAGTCGTTATCCAGCGGCCAGCCTTCCCCCGCTCCCCAGGAAGGTGCTCTTTGTTGGGGAGTGTGACATCCGGGAGAGGAGAGCCATGTTCGATGAGATCCTGCGCTGCGTCTCGAAGGATGCTGAGTTGGCAGGCAGCCCTGAGCTGCTAGAATTCTTAGGTACGGGAGGCTCTGTCTCAAATTCCTGAGGTCTCTGCTGGCCCAGAGCTAGGCCTCCCTGCCCTGGCTTGGCGGGAGGGGGGTCCACATACCCCCTGCAGCCCAGAAGCTTCAGCCAGGCTGTTGAGGCCCGTGGGCCTTACTGCCGTGCTTGGGCCAGGGTGGTGGGTGGAAGAGGCCCGGGACCCAGCCCTGGAGGACTGACCATCTGGGTGCTGGATGGGGCTCACCCAGGGCCCTTCTCCATAGTCTGAGCCCAGCCACTCCCACCCTGGCCAGCCCCCTCCAGAGCTCCCCCCACCCATACACACGCCTCCGCCTCCCACCAGCCAGGCCTGGGGGCCTGCAAAGTCCGGAGAAGGCTGTGCTCCCACAGCCAGGCTGGTGCCCTGGCCCCTGCGGACACCTCACTCAGCTGGTACCCCTCACCGAGAGGTTTGGGGCGTGGCCCCAGGCAGCCCTCCCACCCAGTGATGGGAACCTCGAGCCCTTGCAGTCCAGGTCCCACGGCCTCCTGTCTTCCCGCTAGTCCTGTCTGTCGGATGGGAGTCGCCCGGCTAACAGGTGCTTGTGAGAGTCACATGTGCAGAGCTCGCCACACAGGAGGCGCTGTAGAAGTGATGGCTAACGTCTCACCCCCACTCACACCTACTGGACTCAGAACGCTGCGGGTGCGTCCCCGTCCTGCACCAACACCCCGGGGCAGGGGGAGCGTGGGGAGGGCTCCCATCCAGGGGTGCGGGGCACTCACCCCATTTACCTCTTTTCCCGAGTACCGTGAATCTCCTAGTTTCCCAAGACAGATGGGAATTTTTCAGAAGAAAATTAACACGAAATAAACCAATTTTGAAAAAAAACAAGGTGGGAAAATAAAAGTGGAACGGGTGAATGCACGGAAAGCCGAGCCTGGTAAGACTGCAGCACTGGTTTTCTTCTCTCCTTTCCCACGCCCCCCACAAGGGTCTTCGGGCTGGGGTCTCTCCGGCCCTCCTGTTTACTGAGGTCACAGCCCTCCGCCCTTTGCCTCTCTCTGGGTCTGCGTTGACTGTAGGAAGGGGGCCCCAGCCTATCCATAGCTGGAAGGAACTCCCCATCTCCTGGCCCTCTCTGTTACGGGGAAGCAGGATAGGATGGTCTGACTTTCCTAGCCTCTCCGTGCCTCAGTTTCCTTATCTGTAAAATGGAGGGACAGATAGGATCTCTCACGTGGGATTTTTGCAATATTTAAATGAATCTGTACCTGTAAAACTTCTTATTACATGATGCTTATTCCATGAAAGTGACGGTTCATGAGATTTTGAATGGGATTTTTACATTTGTCCTAATAAAATAACAAAGCATAATATAATGCAACGTAATCATTATCACTTAGTTCTGCATACTGTGTCAGTATACATATCACATCCTATGTGCCAGGCACTCTGTGGCATATAGGTGGCTTCTTTACCCACAGGGTCATATACTTTGTAAGTAACTGCTTTCAAAAATATACTATTCAGTAAACTATTTGGATAGAGATAAACAAGTAGTCTAAACCCACGCTTCTCAAACCATTGTGGGGAAGGGCTAACTTTTTTATTCCCAGTCTGTCACAAACAGCATTCCAAGGTACTGTGGAAGTTTCTGGATGCTTGCTCCGCCTTTCTGTAGTTACCTTGTTGTGGACACCTGCCTATGGACCACACTTTGAGAAGTGCTTATGTAAGCCAGTTTGTAGTGAAGCCATCACAGTTCGTTCTCGAATCTTCCATGTGCTCGCCGTGCAGTCACTTGAGTTCCTAGTCTAATCACCCAGACCCTCGGAGCAGGTCTCCAACCGTGGTTGGCAGAGCTCCCCGATGGGCTCCGCAACTGCAAAACGTTTCTGGAACTGTTCTGTGGGAACCCACATACACTGGCTGGCTTCTGCCATCAGCCCATGGACTCTAGGCTGTCGTCCCAACAGGCCCTGGGCTGCAGAGGTTCAGGAACTGCTCCCTCTGTCTTCTGAGGCTCCCGTTTGTAACTGCTCCACCCCAGGCTTTGCCACCCCCATCCAGACCCACCATCCTGGTCCCAGGATGCTGCAGGAAGCCCCCAGCCTCGGGTGCTGGCACAGGAGCTTGCGCGTCAGGAAGTGCCTCCTCGCATCCCCCCGGCGGTGGGTGTCAGGCGCCCTCTCTGTCTCCCTCCACAGGTACCAGATGCCCTGGGGCTGCGGATCTCAGCAGCAGAGATTTCTCTGTCCTGGACACAGACAGCCAAGGGGGGGACGACGGGGATGCTTTCGACTTCTTCCAGCAGCAGGACCGAGTGGAGGGTGAGGGTCTCCCCACGCTGGACCAGAAGGGCCAGGATGCAGGGAAGTCCTCAGAGGACGAGGTGGAGGAGGCCCTGGACCCTCTGGGCATCATGCGGTACGTCTCCTCTTCTGGGTGGGCCCCCCCCGTCTGGTCTGGCTTTCTCCAGGTTCCTCCCTCCCTCCTGGGAGTCTGAGAAAACCGGTATCCCTGGGTTATTACCCCTAGGGGCCTGGTACTCAGGGAACTGGCTCTCTGCTCGTCCCAACATCACCTGGGTCTTTGGGGCTCGGCCCAGGTATCTCGTGCCCCTCCCTGCTCACAGGGTGGCCCCCCGCCCACCAGTTCTGCACTGAGACCACGCAGGGCTGCCCCCACCCCTGGCAGTACAGCAGCCCAGGAGGCCTGGGTTCTCAGTCCAGCTCGTCGCTGACAGCCTGTGACTTGTGATGCATGACTGGGGCTCCCTGGGCCGTGTCCCGCTGCCCTGGGGACAGGGCTGTGTACCGTAGCCCTGCCTCCCCAAGGTGGTTATAAGGCTTGGGGGGACTGGTGACCCCTAAGCTGCTGACTGATGGAAGGAGGTAGAGTGAGCCCCAGGGTAGACTGTGTTCCCTTTACACGCGCACACGCGCACACACGCGTGCGCACACACGCGCGCACACACACGCGCACTGGAGAAGAGGAGGCAACTAGCTGTGGTCTTGATGTGGCCCCTTGGGGTCCTGATTCTGTCACCTTCCTGTTCCTTCTTTCCTGTCCCTCTGCCTGCCTTTAGCCAATCAGTGAGCTGCTCCTGAGCCCCCATTGGGGGAGCACCCTGAGCTGGGGAGGGGCTGCAGGCTAGATGAGACCGGAGAGCCAGAACCCAGGCTCCCCAGGCCCCTCCGATGGGCACAGGCTGAGGCGTTGGGCAGGACCTCCCGACCAGAAGGAGATGAGTAGGAGCCCGACAGACTCAGCCCGCCTCCCAGGACCCTCACTTCTTGGCCCAAATGAGCAAGAAACAAGGTGGGAACTGTTGATTTTGAGCACCTAATACGCGCCTGGCATTGTACTTTGCACTTTGTCTACTGTGTCTCATTGACAGCCTGCCCCGCAAACAGCTGTTACTATGCCATTTGACAGATTTAAAGAAACTGACGTCTGCAGAGGCCAGGTGCCTTGCCCGAGGTCAGACGGCTTGGTGGATAATGGTACTGGGGTTCAAACCGAGCTCAGGGTCCTGTCCTGGACTGCGGAGCCAGACTCCCTGGACCAGAATCCCGGCAATTTACCCCTTTCCTTCAGTTTTCTGCAAGGAAAGCAGGATAATGATAGCACCCATCTTTTGCGGCTCTCATGAAAATTAAGTGAGTTAGACGTCACGGCCCCATCTTTCTGCCCCACCACCTCTGCAGAGGTGGACAGACCACACACCCAGAGTGACATTCTCTCTGCCTGTCTCGCAGGTCCTGTTCCAGAAAGAAATTAGAGCCAAAGGGAAATCAGGCAGGGACAAGTTCAACTTAAACAGCATGAAAAATACAGTCCAGAAAGCACTGCCCACCACCCGCAGGCCTTCCTCTCCTAGTGGGGTATGTGAGGGTGGGCACGTGAGGACATGTGGCTGCAGGGTCGCCGTGAGACCAGCCTGGAGGGGACGAGGAGTCAGACTTAGGAAAGATCGCAGGCGCTCAGGGAGACGGGGGCCGGAGCCAGAGGTCCTGCAGCTCCTTGGTTCCATCACCTCCCACCCCCACTGGCCTTGTCCTAGGAGGGGGTCAGCGGCCTGTGGGAGTGACTGCGAGGTTATGTCTGGAGAAGTTCATAATAGCCGCTCCTTATCAGCCTTGTGCGACCCGAGGGCCTTGTTGGGCTGTACTTGTTTGAACTCAGCCTCTCTGTTATTCTGAGTAACCACATGTTACTTGCTGCCAGACTGCTATGGGCTTGCGTGGTTTGTGCCAGCCTCTGGCTAAAGGACGTGCTTAGCAAAGCAGCTCCTTTTTTGGGTAGGAAAGCGCTCTTTGGGGTTGGCAAGGGACGCCTTTAATTTCCTGCTTACTCCAGTAGCAGATGGTTGGGTGAGGTGCTGGCTGTCCGGGGACCCCCTGCGCCCCAGCGCCATCCCCAGCTCTGCACTCGGGGGCCTCCTTTCTGAATCCGAGGAGAGCTGAGCACCTAAAAGGGATCCCGGAGGCTTTTGACCTTCTGCCAGTCTTTCTTTTAATACCAGTGTGACAATAGTCAGTGCTGTCGTCTCCACTGGGAATAATAACAACTAACATTTTTTGAGAGTTTATTAAATGCCAGGAACTGTTTAGCATTTACATGAATAGATATTTTCTATTCTATTTCTTTTTTTTTTTTAAAGGTCACGACTCAACCAAATTGCTTTCCAGATCCACTGTGGGTCTGGTTTGGGAAATGGTGCCCTAGGAAGTGGGTTCTGGCATCGGGCTTGTTCTGTGTGTGAGGAGGCTGACATTTGGAGTCAAGTAGCTCATCCAAATTCATCCAGCCCCAAATGGCAGAGTCAGGACTTGGTGTCACCTCCCTGCCCTGTCCCCGGATTCCAGTCTCCCAGCAGACTGGGAGGCAGGCAGAGCCCTAGGATTATACCCCCTTCAGAGATGGGAAAATTGAAGACAGAGTTGCGCGGGGACTTGGCCAGTGCCTTGTGTGTGGCAGGGCCCTGCCTTGAAGTAAGGGTGTCCCCTTGGCCTCTCCTGGGACACCCAGGTGGGCCTGTTGACTTCTTTGTACGAGGCTGCCTACCCGACCCTCTGGTGAGGAACATTCTGTTCTTTGCAGGAGACTTAGGCTTGGCGTGCATATTTCTCCATCCTGTGCCCTCAGTTCCTCTGCGGCTGCGGCTGCGGCTGCGGCTGCGGCTGCGGCTGCGGCATCCTTGCTCTCCCAGCCCCCCACCTCCCCGAGCACCCATCTGGGCCAGATGCCGGCCTTCCCCAAGCGGCCACGTTTCCAGGCGGCAGGCGCTGGCCCTTCCTGCCGTGGCCGCGCCGGGGCGCTGTTTCTCCACCGTGGGGTTGCTGGGCGGGTGGGGGCCATGGCACAAAGCCTGGCTTTCCTTTGTCTGTAAAACCTGGTTTTGATTAGGGAAGGACGCACTGCTGCACCCTTAGAAAGTGCCTCAGGAGAGACAAAGCCCTCACCGCCTCCAAATGCCGCGCTCGTCTTTTCGGGATTTTTGTGTGTCCCTGTCCTGGTGCAGCCCATGTAACCGCAGATATAGTACATATGCCCTTTTACGCTCTGCTCTTGCACTTAATGTCCTCACGATCGGTTTCCATGTGGAACACGGTTTTCACGTTTAACTTTCTGTTTTAGAGACTTCACAGTCCCGAGAAAGGTGAAGTTCTCCCGTAATAGTTTTGCCTTCTGCTGGGAATACTCCGCGAGGAACATTTTAAATTGTAACTCAAATAATGTATGATTAGTATAGAAATATTGAAGACACCATTAAAAGCCCTTTCATCATGAAAGGTATATACACTTTTGGATATCCATGTTTTACTACCAAAATGGAACCGTGTTATGTGTGCTGTTCCATAATTTGCTTTTTTTCAGCTTACATACTGGGTCCTTCCGGATCAATAAGTGGACTTGTACATTCTTAACTTGGTGCTGCCCATCAGGCTGATGTGCTGTAAATGGCATTCCCAGGCCCCTGCTGGGGGACACTGTGGTGTTTTCCATAGGTTTTTGCTATTACAGGCAATGAAAGAACTTGTTTATGTATGGAGTGTTTATTCTATTGAGCTTTCACCCCAGTTACCTGACCCAGAGCAAGGTCCTAAAAGCTTCTGCTGGGGTTCTTGGTTGTGCCTCTCCAGTGAAGGGGTCTTTAAGGACTTAATTCCCCTGTGTTGGGAAGTCCTCCCTGCTTTTCCAAACCCTGCCCATCCACAAGGCCCGCTGCCCCCTCCTCTTCCCCCAGTGTCCAGGGAGCTCCCCAACCTCCAGGCCCCAGGTCCCTGAGGACCCTCAGCTTCCCAAGGGACAGGCTGGTTCCTGCAGGAACATGCTTTCCTGTAAGACTGGACTTCCTGCTGTCTGCTCAAAGGAGGGGGAGCCAGCACCCGGGGCCCTGTGCCGTGGCCTCAAGTGGTGAAGCTGGACGTTTCTTTGGAACGTGAATCATGTGTTTTGTCATAAATATTTATACAGATTTTGCTTTATCTTTCATAAAATAACCGTATGTGTTTTAGTATAAAAATATCTTGCTTCCTCTATTTGGATGGAACTGCTACTCTGGGATCATTCTGTGGTTCTGAAGACTTCCGGCATGATGCCAGGTGCCCCCAGATCTACTAACCCAAGATTTACTTATTTCCCCGCCCAGCTTTATTGAGATAAAATTGACATGTGACATTGTGTAAGGTTAAGGTGCACAATGTGATGATGCGATACACCTACGTTGTGTGAAATGATTACCACGATAAGGTCAGCCATCGCCTCACCACCATTTCCAAGATAGAGAAGCAAGGCGACCCCCAAGGACAGGAGCTCTGCGGGGACAGCTTGGCCTCACCCCACCTCACGAGGGGCCCCAGGAGCTGCTCCTCCTCGGACGCCTCTTGCTAAGTATCCCGGCTGTCCCTCTTGGGCTTAGGGCCCCTTTAGGGTTCCGGCCCCCGCCTAGGATAGCAGAGCCTGGCCGGGAATTCTGCACCACCTGGAGCTGGTTAGAAATGCAGATTCTACCTCAGGCCCTCTCGAACCTAGGTGGGGCCCAAGAACCTGTGTTTTAACGAGCTCTTGGCGCGCTCCACAGGCAAATTCATGTTTGAGGAGCCCCCAAAACCGAGCTCAACAGAAGTCTTGGAGAAGCAGGAGGACAGTGATGCAGAGAGCAGGTCCACCAGCCGCCAGGCTCTGTCACTCACAGGGGTTCCAGTAGGCGGGCTCAGGGAGGCCTTTCCTGTTACTCTCAGCCCCTGGCCCACCACTGCCTCTTGGGTCTCCCTCTCTCGTCTCCTGCTGGAGGGCCGTTCTTCCTGATCGCTCTCGGGGCTGTGAGCCAGGGCTGGCGGCCTCACGCTGTACCTCCACGCACAGCACTTAGCCTCGGCCCATCCTGGGTCCAAACAAGGAGCATGCAGGGGGCACGGTGGGCCCCCTCGTCTCACCCTAGAGCTGTCACAGTGATTGCAGCATCAGCTACCGCTGGGGGCGACCACAGCACCCCCTACAGGCATGGGTTTCCCCATCCACGGCAGTGCCCAGAGTCTGTCCTGAGTGAATAGAAGTGTCAGGGACGAACACATGGAACAGTGCCTTCCACTTTTCTAACTGAGTAGCAAGACGCTTTGGTTCTAGAGAAATCTCATACAGTACCCTGATATATAAAACAGAAAGAAGTAAAATTGGCCCAGTTGGGACAGGAGTGGGGACTGGATCTCTGCCCCTCAGCCTCAGCCCACCTCTGTGGCGGCCCTGGGCAGCTTTGCAGAAGGTCAGGGCCCCTGATCGTGGTTTGAAAGCCACTGGATAGAAAAGCAGGAAAACCTAAGATGTGTGGTCACCCCAGAGCAGGGTTAGCGGCTGGCTGTCCCAGGTTCAAGTCCCAGCTCTGCCACTTAGCAGCTGGTGGGCCCTGGGTGGGTTGCTGAACTTCTCAAAAGCCACAGTTTCTCTCTTTGTAAATTAAAAGTCCAGGCCCAGTGATTGTGAGGGTAAAACGGGATGAAATACAGGAAATTTCCTTTGGATGATGTTACCACGATTTCAGTTTTACTTTGCTCTGAAAAAGCCCTTGGGTGTTTAAAGTACACAATTGAAACGGAAAAGGCAGCTTTTCCATTTCCTGTTGTCATGCAGATATCAGCATCGTGTGTTGTGCACACAAGGGCCTTTGCCTCACCTCCAGCATCTTTGTGGTTATAATTGAGGAGCCTTTCCAAGATCACACAGTCTGGGGCGTGGTCCAAGCAGGAGCTGCGTCCTCTTGACTACTGGCCCAGGACTTACCCCATCACCCCCAGACCCAGACCCCACCTGTGCCGGGTGCCCACTCCACAGCCCCGGTCCATTTGCTCTCCATGGCAGGTGATGTAGGGGATGGGTGTTCTTCACCGCAAGGACCACCAGCGTCCACTGGTCACGTCAGCGTTTGGAGTATCGTTGGGGGTATTGGAATAAACGAAGACCGCCCAGATGAGAACACGCAAAGGCCACTTATTCAGAGCAGGCCGTAGAAGCGGGGCTCAGCCACCATCACCTGCGTTTGGGCAGAGACTCAACAGGCAGGTGGGGAGTGGGAAAGATTTCTGGTGGCAAAAGGGGAAGGCTCGGGTCTGCCTGACTGGAGACTGTTGGCTCGCGAAAGCCAGAGGCCTAACCAGAAGTGGGGTGGCCTGCAGCCTGCGTGTTTGCTTGGGGGAGCATATTTGCCTCTGTCGCTGGGCCTAATAAGTGGGAGGCAGGGTAAAGACGAGGGAAGCTGGCAGTTACCGATCAAGGCCCGGCCACTGGGGCCACAGCTGCAGAGACCGCGGTGTGGCTTCCTGGGCCGGTGGCTGCAGGTAGTGGGTTCTGTTTATATCTGGCCTGGCGGTTGCCTGTTTGTTCATACGGTCTGTCGGGGCCGCTGTGGGTGTGATCAGGATTGGGAGTTTTGCTTTCAAGCCGGGGGTGGCAGAGCCCCCTCAGCCGGGCCGCCCTGGTTTCTTGGTGCTGCTGCCGTGGTAGGTGAGGGGCAGCGTTTGGCTGCCCCTGTGCAGAGAAGGAGAAATGTCATCCCCCACAAGCTGAGAAGAGAGAGAGGTCCCTGAAGTTCTGGTCCCTCGGGGTGGGGGGGCTCAGCGGCCTGGAGGGTCAGGCTGGGG
The DNA here is from genome assembly GCF_000442215.2 of Lipotes vexillifer. Lineage (NCBI taxonomy): Eukaryota > Metazoa > Chordata > Mammalia > Artiodactyla > Lipotidae > Lipotes > Lipotes vexillifer. Next base: position 1,423,994 of record NW_006790468.1, on the reverse strand, counting down.
CTGTTGAGAGTGTGACTTATGGGAAAGCAGCAAATGATGGGCATCCAGGGCAGCTACCTGGACCGGCCGGTTTACTTTGTAGAGCCCAGAACGGAGTCACTTGGGTCGAAACACAATGTGAGCTAGACATCCTCAAGCAGCACCTGTGATCACAGGCCTCTGCTTTGCCCAACAGCATACGGGCTCCACTTTGCAGTTTCCAGATCATTCCTTATTCCCACTGAACAGATAAGGAGACACTCAGGGAGTGAAATGACTGGCCTGGGGTCGTACACAGGTTCTCCTGCATCCCCCTCCAGGGGGGTCCTCCCTCAGACCGGTCAGAATCCCCCGATCCCCGGCCCTGCGGGATGTGGCCCGACTTCCCCTCAGACCCTCCCCCTCCTCCCTCCATGCACCTGCCGTCCAGTTGTTGGGCACTTGCACATACCATCCCTTCCCACCTCAGCGTTTTCACAGGGGTCTTCTCTCTGCCTGGAGCACAGCTTTCCCAACCCTGCTCACCCTTCCTCCGGTGCTGCCCTGAATCCCCTGGCCCAGCGAGGCTGGTGTGGGCCCACAGGGTGAATGCCTGTCCTGCGTGATTTACGCGACTCCTGTGATCGGGTCGCGGCGGAAGCCCGTTGCCTAGCGCTGCTGCAAATCACATTGTCCTGGAATGAATGTCACAAGTTCATTTACTGGCACTCTGAGAATTTTCGCTAATGGAAAAAAAAAAAAAAAAGTGAATTTAAGATTAAAAAATGAAAAGTGCTGTATTTTGAAGCAGGAACGTTACACGCTTGGAAGAGAGTTGATTTCCGTGTCGGATTTAGTATCCCCCTGGCTCTGAAGGTAACAGTCATGTTGTCTGTGAGTCTTGGCTTCAGAAGGATCCACTGTCTTCTGGTTAGTCTAGGAGATGCCTCTGCAACTCAAGTGCACTCAGGACCTGGGCCCTTGGTCCCCATTGGGGATCTGTCACAGGGGCAGGTGCATCCGGGAACACTGACACAAGCCCCCTGGGTGGCCGGAGGGGAGGACGTTCTCGTGTCAGTCCCTGTCACCAGAGCCGCCTGAGCCCCGTGGAGCAGGGCCGCTCCTTGGCCTATCAGAGCTGTCAGCTGTGGCACCTGCTGCCTCTCACTCGTGCGCGTTCCCCACCCGCCTGCAGGATGTGGCCTGGCCTGGACATCTGTCTTCTATCAGGCACACACAGCAGGAAAGCTGACGTCTGTGCGTGCACACGCCATGTGCACTGCAGGAGCACAGTTCCATGTGCCTGCACCCGTCCAGGGACCTCCCCCCACTGCCCCCCACCCCCAACCTCCTGCAACCCATGCTGTGTGGGAACCCGCACAAGGTCGGCAGCTGCGGTTCCGTCCATTGCAGACCCCACTGTTTAATGCTCGGTTGCCCCATCCCTGGTGACAGGAGTCTGATCATACCAGCCTTCCTTTGGAGGAGGGAGAAGGCGGGGCATCCTTTATGGCTCCGTGCAGAGGGTGTGCTGGTGGCGGGCACAGCAGAGCTGGATGGTGTGTCCCGCGGGCACCCGGGTGGATGCGGGTGGAAAGGAGCTGAGGGGGGACAGCGGGGGCGCCAGGACCGTAGCCGTGTGTGCAGTCTGAGTGCACGTTCACATGATGTGTGAGGGAGGGGAGGGAACGGGCTTGGAGTCTGAGTGACTCACCTGACATTGAAATGCCTGTCCTGTCCCTGAGTCAGAATCCGGCACCATCCTAAACTTGTCCCTTCTGCCCACGAGTCACTTCAGCACTTTGCCTTCTGACGTCCTCCCTGCTCTCATTTTCCCCAGTCCGGGCCCTGGTCGTTCCTCCAGGGACCAGGAGCAAAGCTTTCTCAGGGCACTGGGTTCCCGGTGGTGCCCAGTCCCGCAGCCCCTCACAGATTGAGGGTCTCTCTGCCTGTGTCAGTCTTCTGCCCTCAGCCCCCCAGGTCACTGCCCACCTCTACGCCACCTCCCCTAGGAAGCCCTCGGGCTGGGTTGGCTCCTTCCTCTGGGCTCCGGCTATCACGGAATGAGTGCCCTGTGTGGTGATGACGGGTGTATGTCTGTGACCCTGCTCGGCTGTGAGCCTCTGGGGACAGTGCCAGGTCTTCCTCACCTCTGTGCCCTCATCACCCAGCACACGTTCTTGCCCGTGGGAGGTACTTCCCAAGAGCTGGCTCATAGAAGTCACTCCGAGTGAAAGGATGAGCTTTTCTTACGGGAGGGCCGAGGGGCTGCTGGAGAGACCAGCTGGGGTGCCTGCGAGATCCCTGGAGGAGGAGCCGTAGGGTGGAAGGCCTCTGTCTGAGACAATGCTGGCCGCCCCTCTCTCTTCACTCCCTTTCCCCCCTCCCTGGGGGGAGGAGGTAGAAATAAGTCTGGATTAGAGAGATACTGTCACCCTGTTCGTCCACCTATCCGTCCGTCTGTCTGTGCATCCTTCCGTCACCCCTCCATCCATCTGTTCTTTCGTCTAATATTTATTGAGCGTCTGCTCTGGACCAGGCACTCTACTGAGTCCCCAGAGACAGAATTTGGGGCTATAACCAGGACAGGACCCTGGGGCTTTCAGCCATCCAAGCTCCATGTTTCTTCTTGTTCTTTGTCTCCCCTGGAGACGGGTTGGGGGTAGTCGGGGAGACGGGGGATGGCCCGGGAGGAACGGGGTGGGGTTCAGATGGTGCCTGACTGAGCAGCCCCATGGGCTGTAGAGTCACTTTATTTCAGTTCGAGACACAGAAGATAAAAAATGTCTCCAGGGAGAAAAACAGGAACATTCATCCGATTTGAGAGGAAAACTCACATAGCAGGAAAGCCAGGCCTAATTTGTGCTCTCCGAACCAGAAGTAGGTGCAAGAAGGGAAATCATTGAAATCTCTGCCTGGCTTCTCCAGAGATAATTAATCACGTCTGTCCGTTCACTTCCTTTGTTCTTCAGACCCTCCCTTCTGTCTGTGCTCCCTCTGATTTCTGGTCGGTGGGAAGCCCCCAGCCCCTGCCCCAGGGGGCCAGTCTGCTGGGGAGGATGTGTGTGTGCCTTCCCCACGGGCGGTTTCAGAGCTGCCGGTTCCGGTTCCGAGCAGGGTGGACCTGCGGGCGTTGGCTGCGAGCTCCCTGCTGGGGGCTCCCCGCCCTTCACTGCTGCAGCCCCTGCCGGGTGCACAAGCAGAGCCAAGCAAAGGGCGGCTGCGACGGGTAATTGAGGGACAGCCGTGGGACAGAGCCCACAGGCCCCTGGCTGGTCCAGTGGCTCCCAGACATGGCCGGTCATCAGAGTCCACAGGGACACAAGCAGCTCCCGGGGCCTGCCGCTGGGGTTCTCATTCAGCGGGTCTCGGCTGGCTATGACCATCTCCAGCTGGCCTGCCCCGAAGGCCAGGGCCTCGTCGGTACCCGCTTACTAGGGGTCACTAGAGCGGCGCTGGCTCTGCCTGGTCTGTGAGGCAGAAGGGGAAGACATCCCAGGAAGAGCAGGACATCCTGACTCCTTAAGACGTGTGAGGAAGTGCAGATGAGGTTCCTGGAGAAGCCCAGGCTCCCCTCACCTTGCCCAGCACCACAGGCAGGGCCTGGGGATGGCACCACAGCGGAGGTGTGGCCCTGGTGGCCTGTGGCCTGAGCCCATCTGGCTTGTGCCCAAGATGGAGAAAAGTGCAGGGACTGGGGTGTGGCCATTGAGTCCCTGGCCCTGCCTGCCGTGTGGCCTTGAGCAGACACCCAGCTTCTTGAACCACTGTTTCCTCGTCTCCTGAGAGAGATCTTCCCGCTGGGGCCTCAGCCCTGAGCGCCGAGGAGTGTTGGTCCCGCGGCCTTCCAGCAGGTGCAGCCTCACCTTTCCTAGCTTCTCCCCATCTCCAGCGGGAGACTGAAATTCTAGCAGACATCTAAATCCAGGCCGTGGGAACAGCCGCCTCTGAGCTCCCTGGCCTCCTACACCCAGGGCCGCCCTGCTGCTATTTTTATCTGCTGCTGGTTAATCTGTGCGTTGTTTACGGTGGTATCAGCGCAGTTTAACTGCATAGTATCGCCCGCATGAGCTCAGTTGGTGACCTCGGTCCAGTGGAACGGCCCTCCAGGCAGACAGGCGCATGGAAACCCCACTTCCGGTTAAAAGCTTATTTCTGTTGTTTGCAGGAACCTTAAAATGGCTAATTAGTCACCACCAGCAGGGGTTGGATCACCTTGTTAAAATAAAACCAAGTTTGTTTATTTACTGGCGCTGTACCTTCCAGTGACGTGTGTAGATCTGCAGTCTTCAGGTCCCTGAAGGCTGACATGTCCGCTGTGTAACCACCACCCGGATCAGGAAATGAAGCCCTCCCGGGGCCCAGAAGCTTCCTCGAGTCCCCTCCTGGTTTCCCGCAGCAGTATCTGGCCCAAAGCAGGACCTTGGCCAGTCGATGAATGAGACGCAAAGGGACCCAAGGGGTGCAGAGGCGACTGGGGCTCTGAGTAGCCGGGGGGGTTTCCCGAAGGAGGTGATGTTGGCTCAGTGGGACTGAAGTGTTTTCTGGAACGACGGAGGTTAGACCACTCAAGGGAAGGGGGGATGTGTGGGTGGAAACAAGGGAGCATTGACCAAGGCTGCCTTCTGTTCTCCCCTGGGTCCAGGCCCTGAGGTGTGCAGCCTCATGTGCATCCATCCCTGTGTCTGAGCGGCTGTCGGTGGCTCTGTGATGAGCCTGGCCCCCGGGGTGCTGAGGTGGTGTGGCCTCGCAGCTCTGGAAGGAGGGCACGGCCTGTGGCCTGTGGCCTGTCCTGCTGGCCCTTCAGGGCTGGAGTCGTCTGCAGTCAGTTGTGTAGTCCGGACAGCCTCCTGCCTGCCACACGCCCCACAGCGGCCGTTCCCTGGGCGCAGGGCTGGGCCGCTTCCGTAGCAGCGCGTCCCCAGCTCACTGTCGCTCCTTAGAAAGCTCCTTTGCGACACAAGCTCAAGCCTGCCCAGTGCCTGTGTGGCTGGCCGGCAGGGCTCTTGTGAGAGGTGCTAACCTCGAATTCTGTCTGTGATTCCCCAGCTCCAAGAAGCCCAAGAAACGCCCGGAGGAAGTGGCCGTGAAGCCCAAACCCTCGCCCTGTCTCTCCATCTTTGATGAGGAGGTGGACCCCGACGAGGGGCTCTTTGGCTCGGGCAGGAAGCCCTTTCCCCGGAGCCCCGCAGAGGACGCGCGCCCCAGGGACTGTAAGTAGAGCCCCGGGGGTGTTCCTTTCACTCTCGGTGTCTCCCGGGTGACCCAGCCAAGCTCTGCGAGCGGCTTTGGACCCACCACACATGAGCAGGACAGCTCATGTGTTAACACGATGCAGATGCAGTCAGTGGAGAGATTTTCTGTTGGATTTCTAGTCTCACACCTTGTGTCCCCATAGCCTGGAACGTTCCAGGGCTGTATGTTTATTCTAATCATCCCTCAGAAGCAAAGAGTAGTTTCTTTGCTGCTTTGAACAGTGTGGGCTGTGACTGGTGCAGAAGTGCCTTTGTTACCTCTGCAGCCAGACGTGCGCACCAGGTGGAGGGTGGACGCTGGCCTGCTCTGTGCGACCTGGACTCTCACAAGAGTCTCTGTGTCCCCTGCAGAGAACCCGAGGGAGGGTCCAGTGCACAGCTGGGACAGGGAAGCTGAGCAGCCTTGGGACTTCCACACTCGTGCCTGTTCTGACCCTTCTTACCCCCGCCCGCGTTTGCATCCAGGGTAGGGAACTGATGTCACCCATTAATTCAGCCGGCACCAGGCACCCACTGACGGCCAGGCACTGTGCTGGGGCCGAGGACACCTGGATGAGTGAATCACAGTTCTGGCCTCAGGGCCTCCCTGAGGGAGACAGGACATCTCCTGACCATGAGAGGCTAGCCTGGGCCTGTAACAGGTCTTAGCAGGACGTCCGTGCCTGTGGGGACCCCAGGGAAGGCTTCCTGGGTGAGGCTCAGGTGGAGGAACTGTACCTGAGCTGGATCCTGAAAGGTCGGCGGAACTTGCCAGGGCTGCTGACAAAGCCTATTCCAGACGGAGAAGCTGCAGTTACCTTTCACGAAGGGCAGCGTTGAGCAGGGGAGATGGGGAGAGGGTGGGGAGCAGACCCCAGCTCCTCGAAGGCAGAGGCCGTGGTCAGAGCCGTGTCTGCTCACCACTGCATCCCAGAGCTGGCAGCCCCGGGCTGGTGGTTGGCGCTCAGTGAGCGCTTGTAGGAAGACTGGGGTGCAGCCCTGGGGGCTGAGCTAAGAGATCCAACTGGCCGGGGCCATGGGGAGCCCGGGGTGTGAGCTGAAGAGGCTGTTTCCTCCTAAAAGCAGTGGGGAGGCCGCAAGGACTTGAAACCGGGAGGGGTGCCATCAGGTGGCTCTGGCCCAGCGTGGAGGGGGGCAGGGGCCAGGGCTGCAGGCCCCCGTGAGCACCTGTCTCTTGCCCCACGTGGCCCCATTCCTCTGGTGCTTCCGCAGTCTGCCTTGCAGACCAAAGGGACAATATTGCTTCCTCTCTCCTGGCTGTACCAGGAGGTTGGGCCAGACTCTCTCCACCCTGCACCCCGCAGGCAGCCGAGGACAGGCTAGGACTTCTCCTGACCCCTCTGCTGCTGCCTCCTCCACAGCCCTGAAGCTGTTTGACGATCCTGACCTCGGCGGAGCCGTCCCGCTGGGTGACCCCTTACTGCTGCCAGCTGCCCATGGGGGTGGAGGACCCACGTCCCGCGCAGGCTGCAGGGAGGCCTCCGAGGAGCTGTTCAGGTACCACCTGTCCCCGGTGCTGTTTCACCAGGTCTGAGAGTGTCCTGGACAGAGCCAGGGACCCATCCAGTCTGGGCGCACTTCACGGTCCTTGGGCTCCGAGGGAGGGAATCCCGACCCATCAGAGGCAGGAGCCTGTGGGTGGGAGCTGACCAGCAGGCAGCGAATGGGCTGCGATGAAAGGGTTGGGTGGGGGGCTGTCAGCAGCTCAGCAGGTTCTAGAAAGACAGGACTTCATGTGTACAAATAGTGTATACAGAGAATAAATGATGTAATTGCACGAGCAAGTGTAACTGGCATCAACAGGTTTGGGAACAGATACGTAACAACACTGACTTGGCAGCACGCAGCGCACGTTGGGGGAGCAAAGTGCAGATGTTCTGGGCAGTGGCAGGTACCCATCTGCAGGCCTTATGGAGGGGAGAGCGAGGCTTAGCCTGTTATGTGGAGGTCGATTGACAGCACGTGTGCACACCTGACCGCCGCGAGGTGTGTGCCGTGTGTCAAGCAGTATGCTGGGCTCTTTACATGTTATCTTATTTAATCCTCACGGCAGCACCGCCTCCCACCCTCACCCTCCACGTAGGTGCTATTATCTCCTTTTTACAGAAAATGGAGGGTGGGAGAGGTAACTGGCCCAAGGCCCCCAGCTCCCAGGTGACAGGCGGGGATTGGGACCCAGGTCAGCCTGCCTGTGTCCCATCCTCCCACCCTTCCAGGACTCTGAGCGCTTGGAGGAGAGGCTGGCAGCTCCGCCTCCCACCCCGGGGCCAGCAGGCCCTCCCTGGGCTTCTGCTCGTGCTGCTGCTTCCTCAGCACGCTGGGCACTGTGCGTCTCTGCATCGCATCATCTGTGTCCCCAGGAGGCAGGCCGAGCCTGGCTGTCTACGGGACTCTGAGCTCTCTCTTTCCAGGAAGAGTTACTGGTGCTGGACATGCAATCCCGGGAGGCTGTCACCACCCTCCCTTGTTAGCAACCGCGGGCTGTTAGCCTTCCGAGTGCCCGCCGAGCCTGAGTCACAGCAACGGCTCCTTGTCATTACATCTCCCCATGGCCCCTGGCAGCTGTTCACGCTCATCCTGTGTCCTCACCGCTGACATCCAGGCAGCAGTACTCCCTGGGAGAAGCTGGGACTGTTGTTATGTGCTTCAGGGTGACACTGAGGCCTGGGGTAGCAGGTCAGCCCCAGGGAGCCTCTGCCGTTTCCAGGACTCAGCATGTCCTAGCGGGGCAGACCCAGTGGGACCTTTGGGCATCGTTTATATTAAATCCATTACACTAGCACTTTCCAGCCCATGTTCTGTGAAACACCGGTTTGGGGGGTCTGAAAGGTGTTAACCTTCAAAGGCTTTCTGTGGCCAGATGGCCGAGTTAAGCAGGACTTTCCAAGCCTTTAGTGTGTGGGCACGTGTGGCTCAAGGGCGGTGCCAACGCAGCATTTCACGTTTTGGTTGGTCCCTGGGACCCTTTCCTTTGTAAGGCCTCCTACATCCCACAGGGCTCTCTGGGAGTCACTGCCTTAGAGAATGTGAGTCCTGTGACCCTGCCTTTGCTCTGCCAGACATCTGGTAAAGAAGGAATTACCCTCTTGAGAGCAGGAACCATATTTTATTTTTCTTTGTGTGTGTCCTGGGACTGTGCAGGTGGTAATTGGGCTTCCTTATGATAAACTTTCTAATATTCATCCATCCGTCAGTGCTTTCATCACCCCTTCATTCCACCACTGGCATCTGCCATCCCATCCTGAGGCAGCATGGAGGGGCGCTTGAGCCGGGTTTGGAGTCTGAGAAACCCCTGTTCCCTCTTGCTCTGGGGCCCCAGTTTTGGTCTTTAGTCAAGTTCTGCAGAGACCTGGGGAAGAGGAGTGGCCTCGGTGGCTCACCTCACACCTGCAGGGCCTGGAAGGGAGGCGAGCTGGACCTCGTGTCAGTGGGACCTGTTTTTACCCGTGACTCAGGGAGCCCAGTTGGAAATAGGGTGCTTGGCAAGAGATGCTGTGTGGCCACCTGTATCCTGGGTGTGACTGCCCCACCTTCCGCCTCAGAGCAAATCCAGCTCCTGATTCGCTCCAAAGAGTCATTGCTTTGCCAAGCAGTATAAATCCTGAACTCCGACACGAGCTTTTAGCTGCTGCTTTATTTCCCTAAGGGCCCCTGTTTGAGGATGATTCAGTCCCTCAGAGCTTTCCCTGGGTACCCAGCCTCCAGTGGAGGATGCAGGACAAGCCAGCACCTGGCCCAGGGGGGCTCGAGGAAGGGCAGCCACTTGGAGGGAGCGGGGACACAGCTGAGCTGAACTTGCCAGGAGGAGCCTGTTCCGGCGTGATGCCTCCTGGGATTGCCTGGAACTCACTCTTTCAAGGCCTGGCTTGGGCCAGTCCCTCCGGGTCTGGAGGGACACCTTTTGCTCACTTCTCTGCCGTCCGTGGGAGGCTCTGAATTCTCCCCTTGGGGTCTGTGCCGCATCACAGGAGGCTGACCCAGGAAGCAGGCAGGGTGACCCACTGCCCCTTCAGTAGCTGCTACCTGGCAGGCAGCCCTTCCCGGGAAGGGCACCTCCACCCTCATGTAGACCTCTGCCAGACCCTGTGGTGCCGGGAGTTGTTCCAGCCAGAGGTGCCTCCCCTCTGCTCCTGCCTTTACTCAGCCATGCTGCTGTCTGAGCTGGAGCCCGTTCCCAGATAGGGAGACGGAGGACCAGGCAGGTGGGGTGGGCTGAGGCCACTGAAGGAGTAGCAGGATGAGGGAGGGAACCGCACTCCGCCTGCCGCACTGCGTGTCTCTGTACACGGGGTTGTAACCCTGTGGGGTGATGCCGCTGTTGCCATTTGGCAGATGGGAAACCAAAGCTTGGAGAGGCCAAGTGGCCTGTGCGAGGCCCGCCGGTCTTCTGCCTGCAGCGCCTTTGCCCTCCTTCCCCTGTCCCCAGCTAGCTGTGGGCCCCAGGCCAGGCCCTTCATCTTTCTGTGCCCCAGTTTTCACATCTGTAAAATGGAGCTAACATCTGCTACCAGACAGTGTCTTGTGATTACTCAATGAATTAACGGATGCGGAAAAGGCCGGCCGTGGTAGGTACCCAGCCCAACGTTGATTGGGTGGGCGGGTCGGGGGATGGGTTGAATGGGTCTTTTCGCTGTGCATCTGGTGTGCAGGAGTTGAGTCCTTGCACAAGGAGCTGGCAGCAAGAGCTCCCTCAGGCAGAGGGCAGAGCGGGGCTGCCTTTCTTTCCTGCTGTTCAGGACTTGGGCTGGTCCTGTGTGACCATCACACTGCTGCGCCCTTCAGTTCCACCAACAGGCTGTCAGGTCTGGGGCGTGGCGGAGTCTTGGTGGCTGATGGCCGAGGCTGGCTTCAGCCCTCGGTGGGCCGTGTCTAACGAACGCCTGGGTGGCCCACCAGGGGACACTGTGGGCCGGCAGACCCCACCCACGATGGCTTAGAGCCCCTCATTCATTCTTTCTCTGGCTGAACTTGGCCTGGATGAGAGCCCAGCGTCTCAAGTCAGACTTACTGGTTCCAACTCGGGCCGGCCACATGCTTTCGCCTCAGGCAGGTGGCTCGGCCTCCTAGGACTTGAGCGTCTGCATCTGCAGGGTGAAGGTTGCGCTATACCTCCCCAAGGGTTGTTGAGGATAAAGCGAAAGATGATGGGTCTAAAGTGCGCGGCCCAGAGCAGGAGCTCCGTGTGTGGCAGCTGTTACTGTTATTTCTTGAAGGGTTGAAGGAAGAGTCACCTAAAGGAGCCAGCTTGTCTGGAGTGGGGTCACCCGAAAAGCACTCCTGCAGAGGCTGCCAAGGGGCCGGCTCTGCTCGCACTGGGCTGCGGGGTTGCAGGGAAGGAGAGCCCTGCCCCTCAGTTCCTCCCCGGGGCCGGATGGGTGGAAGGGCGAGGCTAGGAGACGGGGGGACCGAACCCAGTGCCCTGCAGGGGTGCCTGCCTTGGCAGGGGGCACCTTGTCCCTTTTGCAGGAGATTGTGCTCAGGGCTTCTCCCTCTGGTTCTCTAGAGTCGAAGAGGACTTGGACCAGATTCTGAACCTGGGGGCTGAGTCCAAACCCCAGCTTCAGCCCCAGCCCAAGCCCAAGCCTCCAGTGGCAGCTAAGCCAGCTCTACTCAGAAAACCAGCTGTTCCCCCCAGGGCGGGTTCATCTGAGGCTGTGGCCAGGCAGCAGAAGCAGCAGCAGCAGATCCAAGCCATGGACGAGACGGACATCTTACAGTACATCCGGGACCACGACGCGCCTGGCCAGGCTGCCCCCAGCCTCTTCTGACCGCCCCCAAGCCCTGTGCTGTTCCTGAGCCAGCAGACTCTCTCCTGTGGAGGGGCACATAGTGAGGTGCAGACTTGGACCTGTAGGGCCAGAACCTCTATTCCCAAGGGAGGGAGGGTGGGAGCCGGGTCATAGGACCCCTGTACTGCCTTTTTCCTTTTCTCAGGGCTGTGGGTTCATGGAATCCTGCAAGATGCAGAGAGCAAGGTCACTATAGGAAGTGGAGCCTAAGTTGTCTCAGCCATGTGGATGTGGAGGGGAGAGCCTGTGGAGATGCCTTGCTAACCAGGAGCCCAGCCCCCAGGATGTCATGAGACTGGGAGCGCGGGGGGCCAGGGAGGCTCCACTCGGGGCGGGAAACTTTGTGCCCACCGGCTCTGCCAGCCCCAGCACGGGAGGGAAGGCCTGGCCAACCTGGGGTTTGGGTGGGAGTCTCTAGTCACCATGGCTACTGGAGGCTTGCAGGCCCTGGCAGGGTCCCCAGTAGAGGGATGCTGAGTGGGTGCCCAGGAGAGCCTGGCTAGGTGGGGTGGCCCAGCCACCTCCGGTTACCAGGTGCTAAGAACGGTGCCTTCCCAAGTGTCGGAGCTCAAGGGAGACCTCAGGCCCAGCCCTGCCTCTGGTGTGTAGATGGCCTGACAATCCCCATGTCTTCCTCTCTCTTCCTTTCGTAGGGAAGGCCTGGCCAGACCACGGCCTCCTTGGGCCTCTGGCCATAGGGCCGATGTCCACCGTTACAGCTTTGAGCACAGGTGTCCCTGCATCCTTCAGGGACTCCTGTGGCTGAGGTGCCCCTCCTCACGGCAGACCTGGGCTGGATGCTCTTCGGCCGCCACTTGAAGGGCCCCGTCTGTCCAGCGGTGGGTGCTGCCAGGCCTTCCCTGTCCTCGGGGTCTGCATTTGCTCACTGGCCTTCCCCCAGTGGGAGCCTCCTTCCCGGGAGCAGGAGCCCTGTGCCGGGCAGGGCCAGTGCCTTAGACTTCTCCCCGACCCCCTTGCCCCGGCATATGGGTCTGAGCATGGTGCATGTTTAATGCAGCAAAGAATGCCTCTTTTGTTGTTGTTGTTGTTTTTGATACAGTCTTCACGTTCAGAATTAGTTTTTAAGTAAACACAGGTTTTTAAGAAAATGCAACCGCTGTTGTCCCTTGGGTTGTGCTGCTCGACAGAGAGGATTGGAAGGAGGATTTGGGATAAGGACCCCAGGCCGTTCCCCATCGGGGCCAGGAGCCAACCCTGATCCCTCAGGGATTCTGCCGGAGCCAGGCCTGTGTTTGCTGACTTCAGAGTCTCTAGCACCCGCTGCCCAGTGCCAGGACCTGCAGGGCGGGTGGGAGCGCTCAGTCTGGTCTGTCCCGCGTCTCACGTCCCCCTTTCCCTCCACTGGTGCCAGCATGAGAGGAAATAGGCGGCTCCGGGGACTGAGAGCCTAGTTCCTCCTCTCCCTCTGCCTTATCTGGGCCCCAAGGGCAGCCTCCCTGGGGCCCGGAGCTGGCTCCGGGGCAGCCTCAGCCCCCAGCACAAGCTGCCCCTCTTCTGTTTCGCCGCCAGGCCTTCACACCCGCACGCCACGCTGGGGTCCGCGCCCTTGCCTACTGCAGGAAGGCCTCCGAAGGAAGGAGCAGGTGGTGAGGCGATGGGCTGCCGTGGCCTCTCTCTCCTCCCTATTCTCTCCTCTGGGCCGCTCCCTCCCGCCCCCAGCATGCGACATAGGAGAGAGGGTGCAGCTGGCAGGTGCCCGTGGGGGGCTGGTCCTCTGGTGGGGGGTCACAGGCAGAAGCTGCCACTCCGGTGTGGCTTCGCCTGCTGCTAGCCCGGCCTCCTCCCTGGCGGCCTGGCACTTGGACACCTCAGCAGAGATACTGATGCTCCACAGCGCCGCAGGTCTGTGACCCACCAGCCAATCTGTGACCTCCAGTCATCCAATAAAGTCCGTGTCAGTGGCTCATTCCCGCATTTGTTAGTGGCGACCTTTTCTGACCCCGGGCTGATGGGGGACAGTGTGGGGGCACTGTCTTTACGGCCCCGGGCTGATGGGGCTCAACAAGGGGCGCTTCCCTCGAAGGACCTGGGGTATGCCAGGCCTCCCAGGCTGCTGCTGGATAGGGCAGGGCGAGGGCAGAGGGAGGATTCCACTGTGTGAACTGAGGCAGAGGGGCCAGAGGCCCTGGCCTGGTGGGGTCATCGGTCAGTAACTGCTCTGCCAGGACCTGTTTGGAAAGGGGACTTTTCCCTTCTCCAGACCTCACCTCTGTCTCCTCAGGGTAGGGACTGGTCTAGGCTTGAACTGGCCTTGAAGTCCTTTCAGCTTTGGCACAAGACAGCCCCGCTGAATAAACCCGTCCATCTGCTTCCAAACCTGTCCTAGCCTCCACTCTCCTGCCAGGGTCAGATTCTGAGATGCTGCTTCCTGCCTGGGACCCAGAGGTTCTTAGTAGATGGTTCTGCAAGCCGACATCCCCCAGAGCACTAGAAATGGGTCCCCGGGAGCCCCGTGCAGGGCAGTCTGCGAGCCCACGCTGGCCTCCCTCACCACTCGGCTTTGGAGCTCGCAGCTAAGCTCGGATGGGGGTCTTGGCTCCCAAGGACAAGCAGTTGGGTCGTTCTGAGAAGGACCACGCAGCCCACAAGCCTGCAGCGGAGAGTTCACCATGGAAGGAAAGTGAGGTTCACTGAGGGCAGCGTTTGTTTTGCAGCTGTGTGAGCCCCGTGGACAGGATGTGCCAGCTGCTCTGGGGGCCCCGCTCCCATCCCCCAGTTTTCCTCTCAGGAAGCCGGGAACTCCAGCCACTTCTCCTGTGAAGTCCCCATCCTAGTGTCTGTCCCGGCCGGGCCGGGAGGCGAGCTCCGCTGGGGGAACCCACCCTTCCACACTCTGGTGTCCCGTGACCGTATCAGTGCCGCAAGTCTGGAACCCAGCCTGCCTCTGTGTGCTCTGGGGCTGCCCCGAGGCTCAAGCCCTCACACCAGACGCAGATGAGGCAGCAGAGGTCCAGGTGATTTGGGGGCCCTATGACCCTCATGCCCAGCTGCCAGCTTGGTGTCGTCAATACAGTCCGTGTGGTGTTAGGCTTTCCTTTGTCTCTGGGGAGACCTGGCGTGGAAAGTCACGTTCGGCTCTCCAGCTTGCCAGCTGCCCTGGTGAGCATATCCTGCGGACGGGAGGAGGATGAAGACCTCCAACATGGCCCTTGGATGGCGGCCCTGGCTGGACAGCAGGCACCCCCCAGTGCTGCCGGGTCTTTGTGTGGGTTGAAGGCCACCCAGAGCAGGTGTGGTCGACACTCAGAGCCTCTTTGAGTGGATGACCTTTCAGTGTCAAGTTGTGAATGGTGCCATTCGGTGCAAACCCTCATCACTGAAACAATTCCCTTGAGGCCTCACGGTTGGGGGTAGCTGACCAAAGGACCGGGCTCCGTGGGCCTGGAGGGATCTAGGTTCCGGTCCAGCTCGGCTATCCGGCGTCCCCTCACCCTGCAGTGCCAAGTGAAGAGACTTCCCTGGGTTCATGTGAAGGGCCAGGTAGACTGTAACGTCCTATTCGTACCTGAAGGACTTTCCTTGGGCTGGTCACTACAGTTCGTCCCAGAGGGACCCCTGCCCAGGACAAGCTGCATGCTAGTGAGATGGGGCAGGCTGAGGATGGGTGGTCAGAAGGCACTGCCAGCTTCAGCCCAGCCTCGCCTGCAGCCCCGGGCACTGACATTGACTTCCAGGTATTGTACTACGTATGACGTGGTGAAGGGGACCCAGGTGTGCAGCGTGGTGCGTACAACCTGGAGCACAAATGCTCATCCCTCTCATGGCTGAACCTCTGGTTCTGGTTTAACACGGCGCTGGCCGCCGGTGAGAGCTGAGGGATTTCATTTCTCAGGTCACACTCAGGATAAAGCCGCACTCCTGGAGCGGGGATTATGGGCTCAGCGCATGGCCTCAGTAAGCAGGAATCCCTATTGACAACTTTCAGAGGTGCCGATGCTTCTCTGCTAATTTGGCAAATAGCAGCAGCCTCTAAATTCCTTTTTTAGTAAAGCTGGGGTAGCTTTCTCCAGCCCAGCCAGCCAATCCCGTCTGTTTCCTCACATGCTGAACGCATCCAAAAACACTAAGCATTTAATGGCACCTACTGTGTGCAGGCACCATGACATGTGGAACACGGGGGATCAGGTGGGTGAGGCGTAGTGAAAAATGCAGTTCAGCCCTTCTGGTCTAGAAGCTCCACATCGTGCTTGGGCATCAAACAGTTTTTGGTGAATAAGTGCATACAAGGGGCAAGAAAAATGCATGAACAATACAGGGCAGAGCAGCGGGTGGCAAGGACTGTGTAGGCGGCACAGCTCTGGTGCTCAAGAGACACAGAGCAAGAGAGACCAGGCCAGCCTGGCCGATGAATGTTTCCTGAGCACCTCTGGGTGCAGTACCTGTTCTAGGCACGATGGAGGACACAAAGACAATAACACATGAGTCATCAAAGCCGGGCCTACCGTGAGCCACGCTGAACTGTAGGTTCTGTTCTGTTCTTTGGGCCTCCTGCCCAAGCAGCAGACACAACTAGGAAAAGCACCTCCTCCCACGCAGCCCTCTCTGCCCCTCCCCCTCTGGCCGCCCCCCTCCCAGCACATACAGATCCCAGCTCTTAGTCACTGTGTTAATTTCCTAAGGCAGCTGTAGCAAGTACCACAAACTGGGTGGCTTTAAACAGCAGGAATTTATTC
>NW_006790468.1:1399251-1408288 GCF_000442215.2 Lipotes vexillifer | reverse complement strand
CCGGAGGCCAGAAGTCTAAAATCAAGATGTTGGCGGGGCCGTGTTCTCTCTGAAGGCTCTGGGGAGAATCCTTACTTGCTTCGTCCAGTTCTGGTGGTTGCTGGCAATCCTCAGAGTTCCTTGGCTTGTGGCTGCTTCACTGCAGCCTCTGCCTCTGTCTTCACACTGTCATCTCCTCTGTGTCTTTTCTGTGCCTGTGTCCAAATTTCCCTGTTCTTGTAAGTAAACCAGTCATTAGATTAGGACCACCCGAATCCAGTATTACCTCATTTTCCCTTAATTACATCTGCAAAGACCCTATTTCCAAATAAGGTCCCACTCGCAGGTTCCATGTGGACAAGAATTTTGGGGGGACACTGTTCCACCCAGTTCAGTGTCTCAGGGTCTGAGGCTGAGCTACTTGAGTGCAGAAGTGATGACTTTCATATCTCCTGTATCAGCTTCCGGGCTTATTGGGTGCCATCTTGTACCATGTGGTCTTGGGGCCTTGTTATCTTAAAAAATTTGGGAAAATCACCCCACCACTAACAACAGTCCCGGGACTTTGTACTTTGCTTGTGTCCAGTGGCGAGAGCAGGGCACACCGAGTATGTGACTGGTGGAGCCCCAGGGCCTGACACCTCTGGGCCATGATATACCCTTCCCCAGGGCAATGGCAGGCTCCAAATAGGTCTGATTACCCGTGTTCTGAGTGACTGCGATTCAGGAGTAAGCTGAGGCAGGCAGCGTCCCATTCTGTCCTGCCCACGCCATGGCCTCTGTGGTGTCCCCTTGGGCTTGTATTTCAGCAATACCCTGGCATCCCCACACCCTGTCTGAGGAGGGGACAGGTCGGGGAGGGAGCTGGGAGGGAGGTACCTTTGTTGGACACTTACCCGGTGCCAGGGTTAGATTCCTCTCATTTGCAGCTGCCCCCAGAAACGCACAGCACAGCATGAATGTGCAGCTGCCACTTCAAATCTTAGTAAGAATGACTCTCTAGAGCAACGTGTAGCACAAGATGGAGATTCAGCAGGGTTCAGAGACGTCCTGGCTGACAGGGGGCTGTGACTCCCTCCCTGGAGGGTTGCAGGGCTCTAGAGGTCTTTCTGGGGACCTACATTGCCTCCTGCTCGGAGCCCTGGCTCAGGAGTGGCCTGATGGCTTTCCCAGGTGTCTGCCCTCCCCCTGACACCCACCATCCTCTCTCTGGGCCCCTGAGGAAGATGGAAAAGGCTTCCAGAGAGTGAGACCTGTGGGCCAACTCCCAGGCGCCCGAGGGGTTCTCCCAAGGCCTCGGCCTTCTCAAGTTGGTTTTCTTCCCTTAGCAAGATTGCTCTTGGCTTCTCCGTTCGTGTGTTTCTGTTTTTTCTTTTGGTTTAATAGCCACTCGGCTCATTTCCCGCTAAGAAGCGCTCTTGGTCCCAGAGGGCAATTTTTAGAGTAGAAAGCAGAACAGCTAACTTCTTGTCTACCTGTCTCTCGGACCATCCCGAGCAGCAGAGGCTCAGCTCAACCCAGTGCTGGTCTGAAGGCTTCCTTCTACTGACCAGACAGTTGAGGGCTCTAGTTAGGCTCGGTCTGGTTGTATGGGTGGCCCTAGGATTGGAACCCTGGCCTCACTCTCTGTATAATATAAGCCACAGGCATGGGAATAGAAAATGCTGCAGCACCTTGCGTAAAAGGTTTGGCAGTTTTTTAAAAAGCTGAACATAGATTTACAATACAACCCAACGTCTCCCCCCCAGGAATGTACCCAAAGAGAAAGGGAAACATGTCCACACAAGGACTTGTACACAAATACAGCAGCTTTATTCACCGTGGCCAAAAAGTGGAAACACCCACAAAGCCCATCAGCTAGTGACTGGATAAATAAAATGCGGAATAGGCACACGATGGAATATTATGCAGCAACAAAAAGGAACGACGTGCTGACACATGCTACAACACGGATCAACCTCAAAAACATTACACTGAGTGAAAGAAGCCAGACTCAAAAGACCACATATTGCATAATTCTATTTATATGAAATTTCCAGAAGACAACTCTACAGAGACAGAAAGTAGATTAGCAGTTGCCTTCGGTTGGAGGTTGAAACAGTGGCCAATGGACACAAAGGATCGTTTTGGGGGCTGGGGAGGGGATGGGGAAATGTTCTAAAATTGGTTTGTTGTAATAGTTGCACAATTCTGTAAATTTACTGAAGTCACTTAATTGTACACTTTACGTGGGTGAATTTTAAATTATACCATTAAATTCTACCCCAATAAAACTGTTAAGAAAATTAATGACTGGAAAATGAAACAAACAAATAAAAAATCCTTGGGCAGCAGAGGGCAGCAGCTGGAAGGGTGGGCCAACCCCTGGCTCTCCAGCCTCCTCGCTGTGTGGCTCCAGGCCAGTTACTTACTCTCTCTGTGCCTCAGTTTCCTCACCTATAAAATGAAAGTAATAATTGTACCTGCTTCATTAGGGTAGTTATAGGGAGAAAATTCATTAATATTTGTAAAGTTCTTTGATCAGTACCTGGTACACATTATATGTGAATAATCAAAATTCCATTGAGTTGTTAGTTGTTTATTGTGCTGTAAGGAATTCTAGGATTCCTCTCTTGATCTAAGACTGAGAACCAGACCTTTGGGTAGAAAGGTGAGCCGTCGGGGGGCTCATGTGTGAGGGTGGGTCACTCTATGTCAACCTCTCGGCCTCTCTGAGCGGAGGTGTGCAGAGAGAGCGAACACAGCCTGCTCCTGCTGCCTCACGCGGTGGGGATCACGAGAGATGACACATACAAAACCATCGAAGACCCACTAAAAGGGCCCTGGCGCTGAGGGGCCTGGTGTCTGGGGCCCCAGGGAGGTGACCAGGGTCCTAGATCTGGATGGGCCGTGGAAGGTTAAGGAAGATGGAAATGGCCGGAAACGAGCTACTGAAAAAGATGTCGTTCTGATGAATATTCCTAATAACACCAGTGGGGCTGTGGCCCCAGGGAGCTCAGCCCAGCAGCCCCCCACACTCCAGACCTGGTGCAGCTCTCCCAGCACCATGGAGACGGAAATAAACACCACTGGCTTCCCTCTCCCGGCCCCTGACCTTTTGTTCAGAGCAACTGACGGGGCGGAGCTGGGAAGGGAAGGTCAAGGAGAGTTTTCTGGCAGCCTTGTGGCCTGACTGGACTGACTGAGGTGCCTCAGCACTCATGCTCCTACCTCTTTTCGCCTTAGGCCTACTCCAACTTCTCATCATCCCCTGTTCACTCCGGGCTGCAGTGGGGCAGAGGGTGTCCAGCATCCCCTTTGAAAAGAAGCCACGCCCACAAAGGCTTATACACAAATGTTCATAGCAGCATTATTCAAAACAGCCCTCACCCCCAGCCAAAGGAAACAACCCAAATATCCATCCATTGGGCAACGGACAGACCAGCAGTTACATCCATACAGGGCAACAGTACTCAGCAAATGGGGAGGAGACTACTAGTAGATATAATGACACAGGTGGATCTCAGAACATGGTTACTACATACTGTATGAGTCCATTTATATGAAATTTTAGCAAAGGCAAAACTATAGCAGATCGACGGTTGCCAGGGGCTGGGGCTGGGTAGGGGAGAGGGAAGAATGACGCCAAGGAGACATGAGGAGACTTTCTGAGGTGACAGAAATATTCTAAAATTTGAGTATGACGATAAAAAAAACTCATTGAACTGTACCCTTAAAATGAGGAGATTTTATTGTAAATTCTACCTAAATAAAGCTGTTGAAAAAGGAACCACAGTGCAAAAGTAAATATTCTTCTACCATTCAATTCAGCAATTATGCTCCTTAGTATTTCCCGAAATAAGTTGAAAACTTAACGTCCACACAAAAACCTGCACAGAGGTGTTTATAGCAGCTTTATTCATAGTTTCCAAAACTGGGAAGCAACCAAGATGTCCCTCAGTAGATGAATGGATGAATAAACAATGGTACATCCAGACAATGGAATATTATTCAGCACTAAAAATATATGAGCTATCAAGACACGAAAAAAAACATAACATGCCCTTAAATGCATATTGCTAAGTAAAGGAAGCCAGCCTGAAAAGATGGCTTACTCAATGATACTAACTTTATGAAATTCTGGAAAAGGTAAAACTACAGAGACAGTAAAAGGATCACTGGTGGCCAGGGGCTGGGAGGTAGGGGATGAGTAAGTGAAGCAGAGAAGATTTTTAGGGCAGGAAAAATACTGTGTATGATTCTATAATGTGGATACATGTCATCATACATTTGTCCAAACCCGTGGAATGTGCAACACCAAGAGTGAACCCTGATGTAAACTGTGGACTTTGGATAACAATGATGTATCAGTGTAGGTTCATCAGTTATAACAAATGCGCTTTCTGGTGGAGGATGTTGATCGTGGGGGAAGCTGAGAGTGTTCACGGACAGCAGGTACATGGGACTCTGCATTTTCTGTTCTTTTTTTTTTTTTGCGGTACGCGGGCCTCTCACTGTTGTGGTCTCTCCCGTTGTGGAGCACAGGCTCCGGACGCGTGGGCTCAGTGGCCATGGCTGACGGGCCCAGCCGCTCCGCGGCCTGTGGGATCTTCTCAGACCGGGGCACGAACCCGTGTCCCCTGCATCGGCAGGCGGACTCTCAACCACTGCGCCACCAGGGGAGCCCATGTTCAATTTTACTGTTTGCTGCTTTTATAACATATAAACATAAAATCTATTTTTTAAAAAGGAGCCACAGTGAGGCAGTTCCTTAGCCCAGAAGATACTCAGCACACCAGGAGGCCAGCCCTGCCTCACCAGACCATGCCCTGTTTTCAGTGAGCTGCCCCCATAGCCTTCAGGTGCCCTGGGCTCCAGCTGGGGCTCAGCAAACATTTGGTGGTGGAAGGAGTTTCTGGTCCAGCAGACGGGCAAAACGGAGGGAAGGAGCAGGGGGCACCTGATGAAAAGGAGGACCTGCCCCTGAGTCCTCTGGGGAAATGAGGGGTCCAAATCCTCAAGTCCTGGAAACCCCAGGCATTGACTGGCCTTGGTTCATCGAAAACTTCTCTCTCCTCCACTGCATGATTTCCAACTTTCCTTTTTCTTTCCTGTAGTTGCCCTGTGTTGTCCTGGGCCGGCAGATGCAGAGGACTTATTGCAAGGTGGTACCTTTTGGGGGTAGGTGAGATGGCCTCAACAGATCCATGGATTTCCTCTTCCCTTCCCTCGTGGAACAAGGCTGAGGGCCTCAGGATCAGGAAAACACACCCAGGCCTCATCAAGCTCCAGGGGCTTGGGATACAGGGGCTCTGAAGAGAATGAGCCTTCCTGGGAGGAGACCCAATGGTCCACCTGGACCCCTGGAGCAGCTTTGAAGTCTCAGTGCTGCCAAAGCTGTCACCAGCTCTCCCTTTGGGTTGGAAAGTGCACAGATCCTTGCTTACTGGGAATAAGGAAGTGCTGTTGCAGGGTTCTCAAAGGCTAGAGAGCGGAAGACTGCTCACGAAGCCCTGTTAGAGCAGCAGATTAGGGTCCTGGTGTGGGGCAGGGGCTCATCCGGCTGCAGGCTTTGATCAGAGATGGGGGAGTTGTTCTGTGTTGTCCCATGGTGACATGAGAATAGACACACTGCATGGTTACCTGCTAGGAGCTTTACACACGGCACCTCATTTCTTCTTAATCTAAGCCTAAAGCTTTATTAATGCTAATAAATGAGAAGCAGTCCTGCTGATTCACCTGCCTATTTTCGAAGTAACTTTTTTCTTGACATTGGTGCCTTCAGGCTGGGCTTGAGGAGGACCCCCTTCAGCCTGAGGTTCAAGGGTTCCAAGTTTAGGGAGGGAAGAGGAGGGATCCCAGAGCCTGAATCCAAGAACTGGGGCTCCGGGCTCATGTGGAGAACAGGACAGCAGACCAACCATAATAGACAGAGCTGGGAGACAAGCTCTCCAGCCAGCTCCCCCAGCCTGCCCCTCCCCCTCCTCCCCCTCGGGGGCTTCATCTTCACCTGCCACTCAAAGGTAATCCTTCCTGGGCCTGGTCTTTGGAGGGACTTAGCTCATTGATAATTATTTCTGTTTTTTCTATGAACAGTCATCTGCGCAGGTTTTTCTAATTTTTTTCAAGTTAATTATGTTTTAATAGGTCTTTATTGGAGTGTAATTGCTTCACGATACTGTGTTAGTTTCTGTTGTAGAACAAAGTGAATCAGCCATATGCATACATATATCCGCATATCCCCTCTCTCTTGAGCCTCCCTCCCACCCTCCCTATCCCACCCCTCTAGGTCATCTCAAAGCCGCAAGCTGATCTCCCTGTGCTATGTGGCTGCTTCCCACTAGCTATCGGTTTTACATTTGGTAGTGTATATATGTCCATGCCACTCTCTCACTTCGTCCCAGCTCACCCTTCCCCCTCCCCGTGTCCTCAAGTCCATTCTCTATGTCTGCGTCTTTATTCCTGCCCTGCCACTAGGTTCATCAGTACCTTTTTTTTTTGTTTTTAGATTCCATATACATGTGTTAGCATACGGTATTTGTTTTTCTCTTTCTGACTTACTTCACTCTGTATGACAGACTCTAGGTCCATCCACCTCACTACAAATAACTCAACTTCATTTCTTTTTATGGCTGAGTAATATTCCATTGTGTATATGTGCCACGTCTTCTTTATCCATGCATCTGTCGATGGACGCTTAGGTTGCTTCCATGTCCCGGCTATTGTAAAGAGTGCTGCAATGAACATTGTGGTACATGACTGGTTTTGAATTACGATTTTCTCAGGGTATATGCCCAATAGTGGGATTGCTGGGTCATATGGTAGTTCTACTTTTAGTTTTTTAAGGAACCTCCATACTGTTCTCCATAGTGGCTGTATCAATTTACATTCCCACCAACAGTGCAGGAGGGTTCCCTTTCACCACACCTTTTCCAGCATTTAATATTTCTAGATTTTTTTGATAATGGCCATTCTGACCCGTGTGAGGTAAGAACGGCCTCATTGTAATTTTGATTTGCATTTCTCTAATAATTAGTGATGTTGAGCATCTTTTCCTGTGCCTCTTGACCATCTGTATGTCTTCTTTGGTGAATTGTCTATTTAGGTCTTCCGCCCATTTTTTAATTGAATTGTTTGTTTTTTTTAATATTGAGCTCCATGAGCTGTTTGTATATTTTGGAGATTAATCCTTAGTCCATTGTTTCATTTGCAAATATTTTCACCCATTCTGAGGGTTGTCTTTTAGTCTTGTTTATGGTTTCCTTTGCTGTGCAAAAGCTTTTAAGTTTAATTAAGTCCCATTTGTTTATTTTTGTTTTTATTTCCATTACTCTAGGAGGTGGGTCAAAAAAGATCTTGCTGTGGTTTATGTCAAAGAGTGTTTTTCCTATGTTTTCCTCTAAGAGTTTTATAGTGTCTAGTCTTACAATTAGGTCTCTAATCCATTTTGACTTTATTTTTGTGTATGGTGTTAGGGAGTGTTCTAATTTCATTCTTTTACATGTAGCTGTCCAGTTTTCCCAGCACCACTTATTGAAGAGGCTGTCTTTTCTCCACTGTATGTTCTTGCCTCCTTTGTCGTAAATTAGATGGTCATATGTGCGTGGGTTTATCTCTGGGCTTTCTATCCTGTACCATTGATCTATATTTCTGTTTTTGTGCCAGTACCATACTGTCTTGATTACTGTAGCTTTGTAGTATAGTTTGAAGTCAGGGAGCCTGATTGCTCCAGCTCTGTTTTTCTTTCTCAAGATGGCTTTGGCTATTCAGGGTCTTTTGTGTTTCCATATGAATTGCAAAATTTTTTGTTTTAATTCTGTGAAGAATGTCACTGGTAATTTGATAGGGATTGCACTGAATCTGTAGATTGCTTTGGGTAGTAGAGTCATTTTCACAATATTGATTCTTCCAATCCAAGAACGTGGTATATTTCTCCATCTGTTTATGTCATCCTTGATTTCTTTCATTAGTGTTTTATAGTTTTCTGAGTACAAGTCTTTTGCCTCCTTAGGTAGGTTTATTCCTAGGTATTTTATTCTTTATATTGAGATGGTAAATGGGATTGTTTCCTTAATTTCTCTTTCTGATTTTTCGTTGCTAGTGTATAGGAATATCAGAGATCTCTGTGCATTAATTTTGTATCCTGCAACCTTACCAGATTCACTGATTAGTTCTAGTAGTTTTCTGGTGGCTTCCTTAGGATTTTCTATGTATAG
Organism: Lipotes vexillifer; assembly: GCF_000442215.2. Lineage (NCBI taxonomy): Eukaryota > Metazoa > Chordata > Mammalia > Artiodactyla > Lipotidae > Lipotes > Lipotes vexillifer. The sequence goes on along the minus strand of NW_006790468.1, from coordinate 1,400,114 downwards.
TATCATGTCACCTGCAAACAGTGACAGTTTCACTTCTTCTTTTCTAATTTGAATTCCTTTTCTTTTTCTTCTCTGATTGCTGTGGACTTCCAAAACTGTGTTGAATAAGAGTGGCAAGAGTGGACATCCTTGTCTTATTCCTGATCTTAGTGGAAATGCTTTCAGTTTTTCACCATTGACTATGATGTTTGCTGTGGGTTTGTCATATAAGACCTTTATTATGTTGAGGTAGGTTCCCTCTATGCCCATTTTCTGGAGAGTTTTTATCATAAATGGGTGTTGAATTTTGTCAAAAGCTTTTTCTGCGTCTATTGAGATGATCATATGGTTTTTATTCCTTAATTTTTTAATATGGTGTATCACATTGATTTGCACATTCAAGAATCCTAGCATCCCTGGGATAAATCCCACTTGATCATGGTGTATAATCCTTTTAATATGTTGTTGGATTCTGTTTGCTAGTATTTTGTTCAGGGTTTTTGCCTCTATGTTTATCAGTGATACTGGTCTATAATTTTCTTTTTTGTGATATCTTTTTCTGGTTTTGGTGTCAGGGTGATAGTGGCTTTGTAGAATGATTTTGGGAGTGTTCCTCCCTCTGCAATTTTTTGGAAGAGTTTGTGAAGGATCGGGGTTACCTCTTCTCTAAATGTTTCATAGAATTCGCCATCTGGTCCTGGACTTTTGTTTATTGGTAAATTTTTAATTATAGTTTCAATTTCATTACTTGTGATAGGTCTGTTTATATTTTCTAATTCTTCCTGGTTCAGTCTTGGAAAATTGTACCTTTCCAAGAATTTGTCCCTTTCTTTGTGGTTGTCCATTTTATCGGCATATAGTTGTTTATAGTAGTCTCTGATGAT
>NW_006790468.1:1395831-1399241 GCF_000442215.2 Lipotes vexillifer | reverse complement strand
TCCTGCTGCGTCAGTTGTGATTTCTCTTTTTTCATTTCTAATTTTATTGATTTGCGTCCTCTCCCTTTTTTTCTTGATGAGTCTGGCTAAGGGTTTATCAATTTTGTTTATCTTCTCAAAGAACGAGCTTTTAGCTTTACTGGTCTTTGCTATTGTTTTCTTTGTTTCTGTTTCATTTATTTCTGCTCTGATCTTTATGATTTCTTTCCTTCTACTGACTTTGGGTTTTCTTTGTTCTTCTTTCTCTAGTTGCTTTAGGTGTAGGGTTAGATTTTTTTTATTTGAGATTTTTGTTTCTTGAGGTGAGATTGAATTGCTATAAACTTCTCTCTTAGAACTGCTTTTGCTGAGTCCCATAGGTTTTGGGTCGTCGTGTTTTCACTGTCATTTGTTTCTATGTATTTTTTAATTTCTTCTTTGATTTCTTCAGTGGTCTCTTGGTTATATGGTAGCACACTGTTTAGCCTCCATGTATTTGTGGGTTTTACAGTTATTTTCCTGTAATTGATTTCCAATCTCATAGTGTTGTGGTCAGAAAAGATGCTTGATATGATTTCAATTTTCTTAAATTTTCTGAGGTTTGATTTGTAACCCAGGATGTGATCTATCCTGAAGAATGTTCTGTGTGCATTTGAGAAGAAAGTGTATTCTGTTGCGTTGGGGTGGAATGTTCTATAAATATCAATTTAATCTATCTGGCCTATTGTGTCATTTAAAGCTTGTGTTTCGCTATTTATTTTCTGTCCATTGTTGTAAGTGGGGTGTTAAAGTTCCCCACTATTATTGTGTTACTGTCAATTTCCTCTTTTATAACTGTTAGCAGTTGCCTTATGTATTGAGGTGCTCCTATGTTGGATGTATAAACATTTATAATTGTTATATCTTCGTGGATTGATCCCTTGATCATTATGTAGTGCCCTTCCTTGTCTCTTGTTGCAGTATTTATTTTAAAGTCTATTTTATCTGATATGAGTATTGCTCCAGTTTTCTTTTGATTTCCATTTACATGGAATATCTTTTTCCATCCCTTCAGTTTCAGTCTGTATGTGTCCCTAGGTCTTAAGTGGATCTCTTGTAGACAGCATATATATGGGTCTTGTTTTTGTATCCATTCAGCCAGTCTGTATCTTTTGGTTGGTGCTGAGATGAAGACCTCCAGGAGACCTTACTCCGATGAATATTCCCTGGGGTCTGAGGATCTCTATTAGTCCAGTGGTTCGGACTTGGAGCTCCCACCGCGGAGCTTTGGCCCCACCACCGGCTCATAAACCAAGATCCCGCAAGCCACGTTGCGGGGGGCCAATAAAAAAAAAAAGGAGAAAAATAACAAAGTAAAAAATAAAATTAGACTAGGAAACTAACAGATATGTTAAAAATATATAAAAATAAAAATATTGATGAAGTAACAACCAGAAGGTAAAACAGAACTGCAATAGTAAAAAAGAGGAGGAAGAAAAAAAAAGTGGAAAAGGCCTGGAAAAGTGGAAAAGTGGAGGGCGGGGCCTAAGCAGGGGTGAGGTTTGGGTGGTGAGCTGAGCGGGGCCTGTGCTTAGAACCCACAGGGCTGGAAAAGGCCCTGGGTGCGGGGGAGTGTTGCGGGGTGGGGCTTAGGCTCAACAGAACAGCAGGGGCCCAGGCGTTCCTCCAGCCTCTGGTCTCAGAGGGTGGGGGACCCCACCTGCGTGCCCAGCAGGCTCCCTAGGCCTTAGTGGGTGTGGTAAACCCCCTCCATTCCTCTCCTGCTCCTCCCATCCTGGAGGACCCCTCCCGCCGGCCTCTCCTGGCCTCCCTCCTATACCATCAGGACCAACCCAGCTCAGAGGGGACCTCTGAGGGCCTAGGCTGGAGAGCCGGGCAGACTTCCTTGGCTGAATGGGCAGGGGAATCGGTGGGCAAGCTCACCCCTGATCCAAGACCATGGGGGTCCCTCCAGGTGTGGGAAACCCTCCCCCTCTCAGCCAACCCTCAGGGGCACTGGTCTTGTCCAGCCTCCACTTCTCCTCCCCACTCAGTCCCCCCACGTCTTACCAGTTCGCTTGGGGGTTCTTCCCGTCTACTTGGGCATTGGGGTTCCCCACCAGTGTCCAGCAGGTGCCCTAGGTGCGGGGAGACGCTAACACCATGTCTTCACACACTGTCTTGACTCCGTCCCCTCAAGTTAGTTGTGATCCTTTACATTTTTCTAGAAAATTGTCTACTCCATCCGGATTTCAAATACATAACATACTCTCTTATAACTTTAAAAATTATCATGTTTGTGGTTATAGTCCAATTTTCATTTCTAGGGTTTTTCTCTCTTTTTTTAATGGGTTATATTCATCTGAAATTTATCCTCTTCATCTTTTCAAAGAACCAGTTTTGGGTTTTAAAGATCTATTTTACTCTTTTTTCCATCTAATTCATTCATTTCTATTTTAACTTTATCCATTTCTCCTTTTAGTTTTTTTAAATCACATTTTTCATTTATTTTCCTTTTAGTTGTTAATTTTAAAAACACTTAAGCTACAGAATTTCCTCTAGAAGAGTTTTGGCCCCCTCCCATAGATTTTATCACATAATGTTCTCATTTTAGTTAATTTTCAAGAAGTTAAATTTGTAGTTTTATTTCCTGTTTAAAACTGAAAAACTATTTTACATACTAGTAGTGTTGATATGTTTGTGCTTTTGTTTCCAAGTTTCCAATCTCTTTGTAATTCATTTCTAGTCTTATTGCATTATGATCTGAGAATGGGAATCTATATGACTGCTATTTCTGTAATTTAAAACTCTTTCTTGGCATCTAGGATATAACCAAATTTTAAATGTTCAACAGATATTTTAAAATATTTATTCTATTTGTGGAACATATATATATGTGTGTGTGTATATATATATATATATATATATATATATATATATAAAATTTTGAAAGTATTAATTATGTTTTTCAGAATTCTGTATCCCTATTTACTCTGGATGCACTTGACCCTGAGGGGTGATTGTAAAACTCCCACTGTCATGATGGTTTTGTGCAGTTCTCCTGGGAATTGTTCAATGTCAGTTGTGGTTGAAGGTCCCCAGCAGCCTCTAGCCTGGTCTCAGAGAGGCTGAGAGCTCCCATGAGGAGGTGACCTCACCTTAGCCAAAGGAGCTCATGATCCTGGGCTTGCCTGGCTTCTGTCTCTGGATTTATGTTCCAAGCATGTTTTTTTGTGGCTCAAGCTATTGTCTTTACAGAGGTGCTTGGCCTCATGGGCATGGGCATCAGGGTGGGCACTGACAGGTTTCCCCTTCAGCTAAGAGAGCAAAGGGTCCAGTCCACAAACAAGGGTTTCCATGCCAAGTTGGCAGACTCTACCTGCTATGGAACAGATGCCCTGGAACACCTGTGCCTCTTGGATGGCAATCGGTTCTCTCTGGGCTCCTGCCAA
>NW_006790468.1:1388199-1395821 GCF_000442215.2 Lipotes vexillifer | reverse complement strand
AGGAATCGGTGATCTGTTTTTCCTGTGGCAAGGCAGGCCCAGACATAGCTCTTTTCAGCAAGCCCGACCTCTCAGGCTCTTGGAAAACAGGTGCTTTTCAAGACCCCAGCATTTATGAGGTTTATTCCTGTCTCCTTCATGGTCAGGACTGAGGGAGAAGGCCAAGGAGGAGAGACATTGACTATTTGGGGCCACATGGATGAGATTCAGAGAACTCCTCAAAAAACTCTTGATTCGAAGGATGGGGAAATTCACTGGATTGCAGAGGGCAGAGGTGGGAACTGGAGGATGTGACAAAGGCTGAAGAGTGGTTTCCCTTGGGGCAGCAGAGTGGGCGAGGGCAAGAAGTCAGACACCCTGAACAGAGTGGGCAGATGAGCCAATGAGAGTCAAGAGAGCACTTGGTGAAAGACTGAAAGCTTCCCGCTAAGTCAGGAACAAGACAGGAGGCTCACTTGCACTACTTTTCAGGCTTGTCCTGGAAGTTCTAGCCAGAACAATTAGGCAAGAAAAATAAATAAAGCAAATCCAAATTGGAAAAGAAGCAGTAAAACTATATTTGCAGATGACATGATCTTATATATAAAATAGCCTAAAGAATCCACCAAAAAAAAAAACGATCATAGCTAAAAAATGAATTCAGCAAAGTTGAAAGATAAAAGATTAACATACAAAAATCAGTTGTATTTCTATATACAATCTGAAAAGGAAATTAAGAAAATAATTCCATAGATGATAACATCGAAAACAGTAAAATACTTAGAAATAAATTTAACCAAGGAAGTGCAAGACTTGCACACAAAAACTGTAAGACATTGCTGAAAAAAATAAAATGGAAATAATAAACGGAAAAACGTCCCATGTCCATGGATTAGAAGACAATATTGTTAAGATGGTAATACTCACCAAATTGGTCTACAGATTCAATGATTGTTTTTATAAAAATGGAAACACTAACCCTAAAATTCATATGGAATTCCAAGGGACCCTGAATAGCTAATGCAATTTTGAAAAATAAGAACAACGTTGGAGGACTCACACTCCCTGATTTCAAAACTTACTGCAAAGTTACAATAATAAAAATAGTATGGTACTGGGACAAAAATAGACATATAGATCAATGGAATGGACCGAGAGACAAGAAATAAACCCATATATCTATGGTCATTTGGTTTCTGATAAGGGTGCCAAGACCATTCAATTTAGAAAGAACAGTCCTTTCAACAAATGGTGCCAGAGAGGCTATCCACATGCAAATGCATGATGTTGGACCCTACCTCACACCATGTACAAAAGTTAACTCAAAATGGATCAAAATCCTAAATATAAGAGCTAAATCTGTAAAACTCTTGGAAAAAAATGTAGGGATTGATCTTCATGACCTTGGATTTGGTCATGGATTTTTAGATATGCCACCAAAAGCACAAGCAGCAAAAGAAAAAATAAATTGAACTTCATCAAAATTTAAAACATTTGTGCTTCAAAGGATACCATCAAGAGAGCAAAAAGTCAACTCAGAGAATGGTAGAAAGTATTTGCCAACTATCTATCTGATAATGGTCTAGTATCCATGTTATATATAGAACTGTTCCAACTCAAAAATAAAATAACTCAATTTTAAAATTCACAAAGGACTTCAATAGGCATTTCTCCAAAAAAGATGTACAAATGGCCAAGTGCATGAAAATATGCTCCATGTCATTAGCCAACCGGAAAATGCAAAGCAGAACCACAATGACATGCTGTTTCATACTCACTAGTATGGCTATAATTTTTTTAAAAATTGGAATATAACAAGTGTTGATGAAGATATGGAGAAATTTGAACCATCATAAACCGTTGGTGGGAATGTAAAATTGTGCCCTGCTGTCAAAAAATGTTTGGTTGTTCTAAGAAGTTAAAACATAGAATTAGCCTAAGATCCAGCAATTCTACTCCTAGGTATATGCCCGCCATATTGAAAACAGATTTTCGAACAAAACTTGTACAAGCATGTTCATAGTGGCACCATTCACAATAGCTAAAAGATAGAAAACAACCCAAATGTCCATCAACTGTTGAATGAAAACCAAAATATGCACTGTGTGTATATCCACACAATGGAATATTATTCAGCCATAAAGTCTCAGCACATGAAATGCTGATACATGCTCCAGGATGGAATACCCTTGAAAACATTAAGCTGAGCAGAAGAAACCGGACACAAAAGACCGCACGTTATATGGTACCATTTATGTTCTATACCCAGAACAGGCAAATTCAAAGAGACAGAAAGCAGATTTGAGGCTGCCAGGGGCTGGGGACAGGGGGAATAGAGAATCACTACTTAATGAGTATGGGCTTTCCTTTCGGGGTGATGAAACCTTCTGAAAGTAGATGCTGGTAATGATTACACAACATTGTGAATGTATGAAATGCCACAGAATTGTACACTTTAAAATGGTAAATTTTACATCGTGTGTATTTTACAACACACACACACACACTCACACACACACACACACACACACACACACGCACAAGTGTATCTAGGACATGATGGGGAACAAGCCCAGTGAGGAAGGTGACCTTGCCCTGCCAGGCCAAGAGGCCCAGGAGTCACCGGATGATGGGGAACAGGGGGTGATGTGAAACCTGGGGGGCGGTGGAGGATGGAAGGCAGCATGCTTCCACAGCTGATGCTGAATCTGGCTGAGAGCGTCTGCTGGGAGTGCAGGCCTCCCAGGTGGAAGAAGCCCGTTTGTGTTGCATGTTTCCTAGGAATGATAAGGGCTGCGACTTCTCTTTCGTGGCTGCATCTAAACTGAAGACAAGCTCTCCCCTGGTTTGGCAGGAAACGTTGGAAACTATTGCCAAGACATCTGTTTCATTTTCTTTGGCAACAAAATGCATCCTGAGAGATAGACTCAAGGCTTACAACTGGGAGCATCCATAATTCTTTCTCCTTTTCTCCCACAGGAGTTTAAGCAGAGAAGCTCCCAAGCTCATGTTTAGAGAGGGTCAAACCGGAGGCGGCTGAGCTGCAGAGAATCCAGCATTTGGAGAAGGGAAATGAGCAAAAGTGAGGGCGGCAGGAGAGCAGGCAGCACAGCCAGGCGACACCCAAGAATGTCCTGACAATCCGGAGTCTGGGAGCAGAGTCCCTCTTAGGGGATGGGGGTGGAGGAGACCCCTGTTCTCTGTGACCTGCTCCACTTCCGAAGTGGAGAAATTGGGGGACTCATTCCAGGAGAACGAACATGGGCTTTGGCATTGGACAAACTGGGTTTGAATCCAGCTTGCTTACTCTCTGCATGACCTTGACCTTACTCCCTGTGTTCTCATCTGTAAAAGGGAGAAATAATATCTACCTCCTAAGTGTGTTGCTGGGATTAAGTGGGGGGATGCACGTGAACCGTGGCGCAGAGTGTAGCACACTGGAGGGGCTCAGTAAATGCTTCTGAATCCTCCAGAGAATTGAGATGGAGAGGCCCTGCAGCCTGGCCTGCACGTCTCTGTGCCTCAGTCTCCGTGTCTCGAACGTGAGGGGGCCTGGAACTGACTTTCTGTGATTTTATGACTAAGAACTGCAGATCCAGGGCTGTCTCTGGGGATTGTTTAAAAGTAGGATGGCTTGTACACAAGCTGAGAGAAGCAGGGTACAGGGTACAGACTGAAAAGCTATTGATTCCTCAGCTGAGAGTCAAGCCGTTACATGACCACTGGGGGTACCAGTGACAGCTCTTCTCAGGCCATCCCCGAGGCAACAAGACCCAGTCCCACTCTGGGCCAGCCCCAGCTACACTCCTGCCTTCCAGCATGCTCCCTGAGTTTCTCGGACCTGTAAAGTCTGGTGAGTTATTTAAACATCTAAACATCAGCAAAGCCAATGGCAGTCAATTCTCATGAAGAGAGTCTGCAAGTCCCACTCATTTAGGAAGTTTAGCACCTTCTGAGGCCGGGGGCCTTGGAGGACCCTCTGGGGAGCAATACATTCAGTTACTACTGAGTTGCCAGCACCCTTCCACCCAGCACAAGCCCACCGTGCATCACATACCACTGTCTCCATTTTAGGGAGACGAGGCTATTTGTCTGAGGAGGTTGCGTGGCTGGGAAGTGGCTGAGCTGGAGTTTGAACCCATCTCTGTGCTGCCACGTAGACCTGGGTTCCCGTTAACACTCAGTCTACTGAGTGGACCAAGCACGGCGACTCCGCAGTTTTTTTTTTGTTTTTTTTTTAGCACATATTAGCAGACAAAGAAGGATCCATGGGGGGCTTTGGTCCTTCAAAGTACGCTCTACAGAAGAGAGACTATGCTAACTTTGCTTAAGAATGAATCTGTCTTCTGACAGTCTATGTGTCTAATGTATTACGTTGTCATCCCTTATATTCGTGTTCAACTCCATCAATAAATATTACTGGAAACAATGTCTTTTAGCAGAACATTGTACCAAAATGGAGAACAAAGAGCTTGCTAAGAGTTTTAAGCATCTTTCCAAAATTCTAGTAAATCAAGCATGTCCCCTGCATCGGCAGGCGGACTCTCAACCACTGCGCCACCAGGGAAGCCCCGCAGTTTTTTTTAAACAGCTTTATTGAGAAATAATTCACACGCTGCCTAATTCACCCATTTAAAGTGTACAGTTCAGTGGTTTTCATTACATTCACAGAGTGGCTCAACCACCTCCACAATCTATTTCATAACATTTTCAGCACCTAAGAAACCCCATAGACCTTAGCTATCACAGTCCAATCCCCTCAGCCCCTCCAGCCCTAAGCAATCATTAAGCTATCTTCTGTCTATATTTGCCCATTCTGGGCATTTAATATCAGTGGAATAAAAATATATGGCTTTTTGTTGCTTGCTTCTTCCCACTAGCATAATGTTTTCAGAACCCATCTGTGCGTAGCATGTATCATGCTACTGCATTCCTTTTCGTGGCCAAATAATATTCCATTGTACGGCTATATCACAGTTCATCTCTTCATCAGTTAATGGGCTTTTGGGTTGTTTCTACAACCCTATTCTGAATAGCTATTCTGAATAACGTTTCTATGAATATTCATGTACAAGTTTTTGTACAGACATGCTTTTATTTTTCTTGGGTGTATACCTAGGAGTAGAATTGCTGGATCATATGGTAATTCTATGTTTAACTCCTTGAGGAACTGCCAGTCTGTTTTCCAAAGTGGATGCACCATTTCACAATCTTGCCAGCAGTGTACGAAGGTTCTGCTTTCTCCACAGCCTCCCCCAAACTTGTTAATATCTGTCTTTTTGACTATAGCCATCCTCATGAATATGAAGTGATATCTCATTATAGTTTTGTCTTGTATTTCCCTGAGGACTAATGATACCAAGCATCTTCTCATGTGCTTATTGGCCATTTTATATCTTCTTTCAATAAATGTCTATTCAGACCTTTTGCCCATTTTTATTGGTTTTTATATTTTTTATTACTGAGTCCTAAGAGCTCTTTATATATTCTAGATACAAGTCCCTTGCTAATGAGTTGCAAATATTTTCTTTCATTTTGTGGGCTATCTTTTCTCTTCTTTCATTGTGTCCTTTGAAGCATAAAAGTTTTAAGTTTTTATGAAATCCAACTTCTCTAGTTTTTCTTTGGCAGTTTATGCTTTTGGTATCATAGACTTCCCAGCTTTTTAAAGCAATATTTAACATAGAGAAATATGGCCATACCAAAATAGCAAGAGATATTGATTCTTTTTATGCTTTTTCAAGCTCAGACTTTTAAATAAGTCTTTTATTATACTCCACTTCATTCCAAAAATAATTTGATGCCACCTATGAAAATTCAAATAATACAAAAGGATACCATAAATAAAAACTTCTAGGCAAAAGGAAAATATGTATCAGAAATGAAGCCAAGGGTAAAGCCAGTGTGTAGAATTACTTATTTGGAGCTTCCTAGTGACCAAAGCAAAGAGGAAAATGCAACTATTTATAAGATTCACAGGCCCATGAGATAAAAATATATCTATATCTTAGGGGAAGCATTACTTTTCCTGACACAGGGTCTGGAAACAAATTTCTCCTATGGCTCCTTTTAAAGGGGGAATATGTTTGCGTTATCAACTAGAAGAGAGCACATATATAAAATCCCCAATAAACTATCTCTTCACAGCCCAATTTCCTTCCCTTTCTGTTTCCAGATCCACATCTCTTCCTGACAACAGTTCTGCCATACATGAAATTGTCCCTGTTGCAGTAATCTTTTAAAAACACAAATATGAGCACTGCACTTCCCTTCTTGAAATCCTTCAAGAGCTCCCAATGGCCCTCGGGATAAAGTTCAAAGTCTTTAACATGACTTACATGATATTACGAGATATAACCCCAGCCTACAAGAGCCATTAATTTTGAACCCCTCCCCACTCTGGATCTCAGCTTGTCAATGCCTCCGCCGTGAAGCCCTCACTCAGATCTATGTTCTCTTAGTTAACTCACACTTCTAACAAGTATATGTGATTTTATCAAGATGACAGTAGATTAGAAGCCCCAAATTAAAAACAGTGTAAAAGAGTTGCCACAGGTGGGATACTGAGACTGCCAATTCATCAGCAGTGGAAGACATTGAAAAATTATAAAAAGCAAATCTAAATACACAATAAGCTGAATAATCTGAGGCCATTTAATGTAGGCACAAATACCTCTGCTCATCCAACAGCCCTGAAGATCAGCCTATTATATAATAAGTTAGAATTTGGACCCTTTACAATGATGAAGTTAATGATAAATTCTTTTCATTGTACTCTGTTGTAAGAAGGCATGAGAATATGGTGTTGTTTAGAATAACTTTCTTATATACTGGTGGATGTAAACATGTTTTTAAAATATTTGTTCTTGAATTAATAAAATATGAGCTATCAAGAAAACTTGATTCTCCAAAACAAAGCCCCCTCATGAGTTTTATTAACTGAAGTTTGATTACAGAGGGAAGGAATGAACACCCTCTAATTCTCTGAACCAATTTTTAAGAAAATAAAGTTTTTAGAAGTACAAGAGAACTATATGTTCCTCAGAGAAAATGCAGATAAAACAAAAGAAAGAAAATTACACATGATCCCACTTTTCAAAGATAATCACTGCTAACGTTTTGAAATATTTTCTTCTATATTTTTATTGGGTACATACATACATACATATATATATATATATATATTTTTTTTTTTTTTACAAAAATGGCATCTTATTGACAGTTTTGTGACCTTGTTTCTGTCAATCATGAGGACTTTAATGCAATAAATATAATGGACATCGTCATTTGAATGACTGCAATCTGTGCTATCGTTCAGCTGTCCCATGCTTTATGTAACCATCTGTTGGACATTTGGGTTGTTTCTAGTTTTTCTCCTCCTCCTCTGATTCTGCACTCAGGGTGACTTTGAGGCTGACGCTGGAACCATTCTCTTTAGTGTACTGGGCTCTCTGTGACTTGAAAGCATGATGCATCTCTTGGTAGGGCTGTTGCAACTGGTAATAATGGCGCTTTGTGGCTTAATGAGAACAGGGCTCTATTAATCCCTCTTTGTCTGACCTCAGCCAACTTCGGTCTCAGTAGAAGCAGGATTCTTAGGCCCTGGGGACCCTATTGAGCTGTTGTCATAGTGATTGGTGCCG
>NW_006790468.1:1384738-1388189 GCF_000442215.2 Lipotes vexillifer | reverse complement strand
GGGTAGGGTCACTGGGCCAACATCCCTAACCAGACCATCTCTGTCTTAATGACACACTCAGGTCACGGATGTTCAATCCCAAACTCAGAGAGAGACATGACTAACCCTGCCGTGATGCCAACGTTTGGTCTGACTGCCCTGAGGCCTGGGGACTCTGAAGGCTTTCTGGGGCCTGGCATAACTCTCCCCAGGAAGGCAGCTCAGCTCACCTGTCCACAGAGCCCCAGGGCTGCTCTGCTGTCACCCCCACAGACCTGGGACCACTCCCAAACGATGGCCCAAGCTTCTGCTTCTGAAGTGAACTCTCAGATCAGAGAAGGCCCTGCGCAACCCAGCCAGACAGCAAAGCTTCTTGTTACCTGATGTCAGGGCTGAACAACCTTGGAGACTATCGGGCCCACCTCCCCCTCATACAGATGGAGAAACTGAGGCCCAAGGAGCCAGATCTGATTCCAAACCATCTGGCAAGTCAGGAGCACTGTCTGAACCAAGCAATCCCCACCCACAGTTCTGTAAAGGAACATCTCTTGTAGGACAATTGATATTTTTACAGTACGTTTTTTAGGTTTGGTCTTTAAAAAAATAATACACGTTATTATTATTACCCAAGTAGTCCATGAATACATTTTCCTTGAAAAAATAAAAAAACCAAAATAGAACATTGCAGAGGAGGCACAAAGCCCCTTTGGCCTCTGTCTCCAATCCCAGCTCTCTTCCCTGAGACAGAGTCCTGGTTTGGTAGATATCCAAATCTGACTTTAAAGTACCCAAATCTTATTTGTTTGACTTGGGTGGCTAGAACAGCTAGGGTGACGCAGACCCATGTCCCCAACTGGGCATGAGTCCAGGTGGCTTGCAGTGGCTGGCAGGACTGCCCACACAGGATGTACTTCCCTGGCCCCAGGGTGGCAGGGAGTGTGGGACGTGCTGGCACTGCTGTGTCCTCACTCAGCCCTGGGCTGTGACGCTCCCCCATCTTCTTTCCCCATTTCCTGTTTCAGAACCCAAACAGCCTCTGCAACTGGCCTGGATTGGATGCCAGGAGTCTAAGCTGAAAAATAGAAACTTTTCTACCAGGTTTAGCAATCTCTCCAGCAGACCGCAGGCCCCGAGGGACAGTGCTCCAACTTTGGGTTCCTGGGCCCATTTGGATTTCCACCCCCTACCCATTCCCGCCACTCCCCACCCCCCAACTTTCCTCCGCAGCATCAGTTCCCTCCCTCCCAGGCGTCCAGAACCCTCTGCCAGCGAGAAGCTCAGCTGACTATCTCAGTACCCACTGGAGAAGGAAGAGGGAGGTTTAAAAGAAGAGTTTTAATTGCACAATGATATATTCGAAGCAGTTAGTCTTACGTGAGAGAAATTCCAACATTGAAGACAAGTATAGGGTGGAAAGAGGCCTTCCTGGTACACCTACCTCACACCAGGTGGGGGACCTCGGGGATCTCCATTTTTGTCTCCCTTACCACCTGGGGCCAAGCCTTGCTCCGGGCATTGAGGCAGTGAAGCCCCTGCTAAGGAGCATGGCAGGACCTCTAGCCATGCCTGGGAAAGATAATAAGTGTCATGAGAACAACAACAACAGTTTATGGGCTGCAAAACGGACAGCAGCTCTCTTCCCTTGAATTCACCCAGTCCTAACCTTTGAGAACCTACCACAGTTTCAGTGCAAACTGTTCAGGTATCTCAATGCATATAATCAAATCCAGTAGTTTTTAGGATTTTTTTTAAATCAATGAGAATCTTAATTTTTTTTTCCTCAAGCAGAGACTCTTGCCCAGAGTTTTGACATAAAAAAATCAATCAGAGAAGTTTTCTTCAGGCAAAGTATTTTGTTTGGCAAAAGGACTCTAATGTCTGGGGAATTCCCAAGCTGCCTCCATCCTTTTTTGATCACCTCTCATCAAAATCAACTTCCTTCTTTTGCAGCTGAGAAAATGGAGACAGAAGGCTCGGGGCCTTGCTGAAACCCCTAGCAAGTCAGCGGCAGATCCACGATTGCCCCGGACTCCTGGAAAGCTGGCCAGCGCTCAAAAACCAGCACGAGACTTTCCTTAGCCTGAAACGGTAAATTTAGACAAAATCTGGGCTTAGGAGGACACTTCGCTAGTCCAAGGCTGCTGCGGAAGGATGGGGGGCAGGGAGAGATGCTGCTGTCATGGCTACCTTGGCCCAGGAAGTGACCCTTTGCTCCAGAGTGCTGGAACCAAAGCTTATTTACTGCTGGGCTGGGGGAAAATGGCTGGGGTTGAGGCCAAGGGCCTCGTGCTGCTCACGGCCTGTGGATCTCATGTTTCTAAGGCCATGCCATGAACATAGAGGGAGCTCAGGGGCCCTGGGATGGGGGCTGAGGCACCTCTGAGTGGTGGGTCTCTCAGCCTTGCCTCCTCTGGGCCTCCCTCTTCAGGTGGAGATGAGTGGTGATACAGGCTCAACCCCTTTATGTGACCATGAGTGGTACCCTGAGCTGGACCCCAGACACACTCAAGTGGCTCACATCCCACCCAGAGTCCAGTTTGCTGAGGTCCCTGGTGATGCCTCAGGTCTGCATTAAGCAGTCACCAATGGGGCACCTTGAAGGCCTAGCCAGGGAATGCAGTGATGAAAAGATACCAGGCTCTGAAGGAGCCCAGACACATGTGGGGACAAGCAGAGAACTGGGTACTTCAGCACAGGGGGAGGAACCCTTCTATGGTAGGGATGATGGAATATAGAAAGAGAAAGAAGGTACCACTTTGCCCGTGTATGTGGGCAGCATGGAGGAGAGAGATCAAGGTAAGCTTCTCAGAGGAGCTGGGGTCTTGAAGGATGCCTAGGAGTTTTCCATGAGGAGAATGGGAGGAAGAGGGGAAGGAGAGGAGAGAGACTGGGCATTCTGGGATGACAAAGCAGAGAGTGTCAAAATATGTGAGGGCCAGGACAAGACCAGGAAGAAGCTAGAGTGGCCAGAGGTGGGGTTGGAGCCGTGTTGGGGGGGATGGAGGGGAAAGTCATGAAGAGCTGTAGACATCTGTGTCACATCAAAGCACTGGAGCCCTGGGTTTGGTGGGAGTGTTTCAGGGCCCTGAAGCGGTGGACAGGGGGAACAGCTGGGTCACTCCTTCCTCCATTCTATATTCTGGGCCTCCACACAGGAAAAGCTCTGAACTAAGTTCCCAGTGGTTAAAAACGCAACCTGAGAAATCTGCTGTAAGCCAGGCTAGAAGCTCCCGTTGATTAATCCAGGGCTCTACTTCGTGGCCACGGCCTCTTGTTGGACTCAGGGCCCCTCCTCCCTACCTGGCCGAGCCCTGGAGGGCAGCCACTGATGAGCAGATGTGGCCATCACCTTGCCCACCTTCCCTGCCCAGCAGTGTCCGGTGGGGATGACTTCAGCTGCTGGCTCCCTTGGCTTTGAAGTTGGTGTGTCTCTTGTCTCATTTGCATTTATATCACAGAAGAGTCAGCAGGA
>NW_006790468.1:1321989-1384530 GCF_000442215.2 Lipotes vexillifer | reverse complement strand
AAGAGTCAGCAGGAACCAAAAAATAGAGCTAGGAAAGAAAACAGTCATGCTGCCCGGAGCAGCACAGAGCAGACCACAGCCCCTCTGGGAGAAGTCAGTCGCCAGACACAGGCTGTGGATGGAATCACTGGTTGTTATGGCCCCGTGAAGCCCAGCTCAAATCCTGCCTCTTCCATGCAGTTCTCCTGGGGCCGAGTGGGAATGACTCCCTCTTACTGGGCCTACCTGCATGAGTAATTGTAATGATGATGACAGTGGCTCTGTGTGACGTGAAACTCCAGAGATGCCACTGGCTCACGGGGAACCTTTGTGCAAATTGGGAATAGGCGCCCCTTTCTCTGGGTGTGCACAGCCCTACCCCAGGGTGAGTGGCCCCCACTCGGCCCCTCAGTCACTGCCTTTCTGCAAAGCACAGCTACACATGTCCCGGCTGAAAAGTCGACAGCGGGTATGACCTCTACCTCACAGGCGGGAAAGGGAGGCTATCATCATGCTGTGGGAAGGGTTGTGCTGGGGTCCACAGCTGTTCTGGGGAAGCCTCACCTCTAGCAGCTGCAGACGGTCCCCAGCCAGGCCCAGCCAGGGCCCCAGGCCTTGTTGATTCAAGTCCTGAGCCAGAGACCAGCCTCGGCTGCCGAGTAGCACAGCCACACAGGAAGCAAGATGCAGAGCAGGGCTCTCAGCTGATTGTCCAGTGGGCCCCAGCCCAACCTAGGGGAGGAGCGGCCTCTCCACCGGGTCATCGAGGACTTCCTGGCCAGCAGCACACACTAGTTGCCTCCGAGTCACCATCTACACTCAGCAAGGATTGTTGGTGCCACCAGCTACTCATTTCCAGCCCTTCACGTCCCCTACAGGATTCACTCTCTACCACAGGCATCCCTAGACTCACAGAGACCTGTAGCACCCTCTCAAATCATCTCACGGAGATCCTGCCTGCCTTCACACTCCCTCTTCTCTCCAGCCTCCGTGGCAGACATCACTGATTGACCACTGCACTTAGTTCCTTTTATGCCTGGACTGAACCTCAGAATCCTTCTCAACACTGTGCTCTAGGCAGCCACAACAGAGCTATTTGAGTCAGTAGTTACGAGGCACCTATTTTAGCCATCTCTGATGTGTTCAGTGCCCAGGATTAGAGATGAGGCAGTAGGAGGTCAGCAGCAGATGGGAACTTGTGCGAGCCCCATAGCCAGTCGCCAGCAGAGGCATGGTGAAAAATGAGTGTCCTCTCTATCGCCAGGCCCAGGGCTCTCTCATCCACCTCTTCTGGAATGGCAGCCTGGTGCTGTTAGTCAAGGATTTCCAAATGTGTAAAAATGTGCGGGGCTGTATTTTGGGGGTGGGGTCCCCCCACAGTGTTGCAGGGCCCCAGGGCCAGGCCTGAACCTCGGGAGGCCCTCATCCCAGGCGTCAGTGCATCAGAAAGACGACCTGCCCCCGCCTGACACCCCACCCCCATGGTAGTTCTGAAGACAGGCAGGGGCCGCAGGACCCACCTGCCCTCCCCGCACTGGCCCCTGTGCACACATGGCTGAATGTGACCAGAGCAATAGTGGGCCAGGCTGGGGGAGGATGCGCCAGGAAGGGGCCAGGGCCCGGGGCTGACTCTCGGGATGGGCTCAGGGAGCGTTTGCTAACCTAACAATGCTCCACTTCTAGACTCATGCATTGAAAAGAAGGACACAGAGGCTGGCTTGTGGGGGCCCTCACGAGAGTCTAGGCGTTCCAGGAATTCAAAGAAGGGGGGGTCAGCATGGCCCGGGGGTTTCCATGATGGCTTCCGGGAGCTCACAACTCAGCCTGAGCAGAGGCTTGGTCATTCACTCATTCATTCATTCATTTTTTGATTCAACCCAGACCTACTTGTACCTGGCATTGTTCTAGCTGCTGGATACAGCGGTGAACAAAACTGACAAAAACCTCCCTGGCCTCTAGTAAAGGGGTCAGCTGACAAATAAGATAAATGAGTGAAATGCATGTATGTTTAATGGTGATAACTGCGGGAAAAGATAAAGCAGGAGAGAGAGAGGAAGTGTTCTGGAGAGGGTCACAGTTTAGACGAGGTGGCCAGGGAAGGTCCCGTCAGTAACAGACCATTGACTGAACCTGCAGAAAGCGATGGAGAAAACCCTGTGGATCTCTGGGGAAAGACCATCCCAGATGGAGGGGCCAGCACCCGTGAAGCCCAGGCAGGCGCGAGCCTGGTGTGCTAGAGGAGGGGCTGGAGCCCTGGGGCGTGAGGACAGGGGGCCGCAGGGTGGAAGCTGTTGGCCTGAGGTCTGGGGGCTGTGAGGTGAGATGGGAGGTGCAGAGGTTGGATAGGGACCAGATCCCGCAGAGCCTCATGGGTCAGTGTAAAGACTTGGGATGTGTAATGTAAGGACTTGTCATGGGTTGAACTGTGCCCCCAGCCCGGCTAAAAGATAAGTCTACATCCTAGCCCCCAGAACCTGTGAATGTGAACTTCTTTGGAAGTGCGGTCTTTATAGAGGTAATTAAATTAGTATTTTGAGATAAGATCATCCTGGGTTATCCAAGTGGGCCCTAAATTCAATAAGTATCCTTATAAGAGACCCACAGAGGAGAAGCCCATGTGAACGCAGCGGCAGAGTTTGGAGTGATGCCGCCACAAGCCAAAGAACACCAGGACCCACAGATGCTGGAAGAAGCAGGGAAGCGTTCTCCCCTACAGCCTCCGGTGGGAGTGTGGCCTCAGTGCCAGGGTTGTGCTGTCCTTTGACAGTCTGTGGCTCCAAGGTGCCAGAGGGCAGCAGGCCGCATGTGCAGCCCGGCAAAAGTCTGACAGCAAACACTCCAGTATTAAATCCTTGGACAGCTTCTGATTCTCAGGGCTCCCAGATTCCGAGTGGCTGTGGCTCTCTGGGGGCCAGTGGCCATGCTCATGTCTGAGGCTCTTTGTGGTGGTAGGTGGCTTCAAACAAGACTTGGTCCTTTTTCCGTAAAGCAGGAGATGGTATGCCACAGGAGGGCTGTTTCCTGTCCTGGGAAGACGGCGAAGGTTTCTTTTCCCTTGGCAGCTCCCATGGAGGGAGGGGCTGATGGCATCACAGGGACACGGGGGCAGATGGAGACATTCCTCTTCAGTGATGGGGGCAGGCTTGGATTCTGCTTCCTGCATCGTGAGAGCAGCTGTAAACTATCAGAGCCTGGCTGGCGGGCTTCAGGCCCCCAGTGTGGCCATCCTGCCCCTGTGTTCCTCCCTCAGGCTCTCCCCTGCTAGGAGCTGCCATGCTTGCCAGGACTCAGGGGCTCTGTCGCAGGGTGAGTATCGTGTCATGCAGAAAGGGGGGAGGGGTTCAAGTAGGTGCAGCCCCGGAACGGCTGAGACCTGGGTGGCCTCTGGAATGTGCAATCTGATCCCCTCTCTCGGGGGCCAAATTCCTCATCGTAAGGTGGGCAGCTAGCTGGCCAAGCCAAGAAATACCTGTTATATACATTTTTGAAAATACAGAAAAGCACATGGAAAACTAACATCACTTTTCATCCTATCACCTATTATAACTATATTTTGGTCTCTCTTTTTTTAACATGTTGGAGAGACATGTCCATTTCCCTTGGTCACCAGCTTGGGGTGCCCTTATGTTCACAATCTGGCCCCCAAGAACTGGTATGAGAATACCTCCCACTCCCACTCTGAGGTGTCTGCTTCCCGGGGCACTGGGCTGGGGACATTTTGTTATGACCAAGCCTGGTCCTGAGCTCAATGGTCAGGCTCCCCTTACCTCTTGGCCACTTGGATCATGCCCCTCAAAGTGGTCCTATTCTTGATCCACTGGTCCTGACATTTTCTGACCTACCTTGGGACCTGGATCACCATCCCTGGTGGCACCCAAACATCTTGCTTTCCAGGCACTCTCTTCTCACCCTGGAAATTTCCTCAAGCTCCTCCCCCATTCCCAGCCCCACCTCCCTCCTCTTAAACATTAAATGGTCTCATGACATGCCTACCTTCCTCGGGAGGACAGGGGATAGTGCCAGCTTACATGCTTTAGAGATTGTGCCTGAGGGGAAAGCATCACGACTTAACTCCCCCCTGCCACATATGTACCTGGTTGATGGTTGTCACTTTCTATACGGCCGTGTCATTCATATGTACATGTGCTTTTTAAAACTGGGATCATACGATTGCTTTGCAGCCTACATTTTTCACTTAATATTTTACAGTTCTTTTTCCTTTGCATAAACATTCTTCAAAAATACCATATCGAAGGGCTATGTCATCACATAGCTGTATTGTAATGTATTTAATTATTCACCTATTTTGGAGCATCTGGGCTTCCATTTGTTTGCTATTCAACATTCCCTTGATTGATCGCCTTTGTCCATAATTTTTTGTTTGAATTTCTAGTTATTTCCTCAGAGGAAATTCCAAGACATTTAAGTTTTCTAGTTAAATATCCTTGATAAGTTCCGTGAAATTGTTTCTAGAAGGGGTACGCCTAGCTTATTTATATGCCACCAGCAGCCCAGATCTGAGAGGGCTGGTGTCGTGGGTCTGTACCAGCTTATGGTAACATCAGTAAAGCAAATCCTACTATCTAAGAGGAAAATAATGGTATTTCAAAATTAGAACACATGATTATCCACAAAACAGAAACGTTCATAATTATTAAGCAATTTTAAATTTTGGAGGGGTCAATTATCTGCTTCTGTTGCCTGTTTTTCTAACAAGGTTTTGATGGATTTATTTAAAAATCGTTTTATGAGCTCTTTATCCATTGCTATTGTGACATTTGTGGCATATGTGTTTTACGAGTGTGTTGATTAGTTTTATGGTTGTTTTTGATGGTTTTTAACATACCAAAGCTTTATATTTTTACACTGTCAAAGCCACTGGCTTTTCCTTTTGTGACATTGCCCATTACTTAGAAAGTCCTTCCTGGGAAATAGCTTCTTAAATGGGTCAAGAGGTTGCCTCTTCCTCTTCTTGGCTCTCTATTTTTGGTAGATTTTGAACAAACATCCTTTTCCCAAATCCCGTTTTCCCTGGAGCATCTGGAATGTGCTTGCTTTTATTTCTTGCTCCCCGCCAAAGGCCAGCGTGCTGAGGCAGGAAGAGGCTCTATGACATAGTGTGATGATCTCTGGGTGGAGAAACTGGAGCGGGGAGGTTTGGGCTCTGGAAATGGCTTGTTTTCCACCTTCAAGGGGGCCGTGCTCTGTTCTAAAAGACGTCTGATCTTTCCCGCCAAAGAAAGGAAAGTGCTCTTCGAAAAGCTCTTCAATGTAAGGTAGCTGCAAGTGAAGACCATCTGTGTATGGTCAGACCAACTCAAAGGGCTTATTTCTGTGCTTTTGGGCAAGATGGTCCTGGCTCCTTCGCAGCCAGAATGCCTGGGGGCCTTGAGAGTCTGTGGGTCCCAACACATGATTTAGCCATTTGTCTGCCATGGGCCCCCTGGAGCCACATTCCCTTGTTGCCTGCTTCTGAAGTGCGTGCACCAAAATTGTGCACCATGGAGAGTTCCCTCAGCTCGAAGCCGGAATCCCAAGTTCTAGCCTCAGCTCTGTGTCCTCAAGAGGTGGTAAGCTGCCCCACCTTAGGGAGTTTTCCTTCTGTGGAAGGAAGGCTCCAACACCCAGCTTGCAGGGCTGGTGTGAGGATTAGATGACCGTACCTTGTGCATCGTCTGGGACACAGGTGGCGTCACGCTGCTTGTTCATCTGATGATAATGAAGCTGTCGCTGCCAAGGAGCAAAGCAACATGGCCAAGATGGCCAAAGTGTGGGGCTGGGAAGAGAGCCAAGCTAACTCCAGGACTTGTTGTTCTTTCTCTACCATTTGGAGATACTAGATTCTCAGTCCTTCAACGCATCAAAGGATTTTAGGAGAGGAAGTCCGGTGTTGTGGCTAAGCAAATGGCTTTGAAGCCCAGCACTGAGCTACTAACAGTTTCTGGATTTGCCACTTTTAACTCTATGACCTTGGGCAAATTATTTATCTTCTCTGAGCCTCCGTTTCTGCATTGTAAAGTGGGACTGTTAGCAGTTCCCCACTTGTAGGGCATCGTGGGGATTAAGTAAAATAATACCTATAAAATTAGGGCAAATATATAGTTATCTTCCAGACCAGGACACTTCTAAGAGTGAAAGGAGGCATTATTAATAATTGTCCAGCATCCCAGGACTGTCCCAGGCAAACCAGGGCATATGGCCACACCTTAAAGAGCTTAGCGCAGTGCCTACCTGAATATGATAGCAGCCAGTGATACTGAAGTGTGTGTGGGCTGTCTCCACAGCTGGGTGGCTCGTGTCAGAGACAGAAAAAGAGAGCCCTGGATGGGATGGAGGCAAGGGGTGAGGGGCAGGGATTCAGAGCCACTCTGCTGAGGGTTTCGCCAGGAGCAGCCCGAGCCTCACCAAGCCCTCTGCGCCCTCTGGGAGGTTGTCCTTCATAGAAGGGGATGGTAGGGGAGCAAGTTCCTTTCCCAAGATCACCTCAGGGAGGCTCTGCTTGGACTGGCCCCTCTCCACTCTCTGTCCCAGGGGATCAGGTTGAAGCCAGCTCTGGACACGGCAAGGGCTTTGGTTCCAGCCTGGGTCTGGCCCTCCCCTCCTCTGGGCCTCTGGGGCCCATGCAGAGCGTCATCACAGTAGCTCTGGAGGTCACAGCTTTGCCCCCCTCATCCCTGAGGGACCCCTCATCCTTCGCCCCTAGCCTGCCGGATACGGAGTGAACAGACACATGGCCTGTGCAATCCCTCTTAGGCCCTCAGTGTACACATGGCCTGTGCAATCCCTCTTAGGCCCTCAGTGTAAACACATTCCTGAACCTGAGCCTGGAGTGACTCAGGCCTCAGGAATGTGCAATCTGATCCCCTCTCTTGGGGGGCAAATTCCTCATCCTAAGGTGGGCAGCTAGCTGGCCAAGCCAAGAAGCCCTGGAGGGCCTCTGCTCCTTCCGAGTGTCTGAGCTGCTGCCGCGGCGGGGTCTGGACAGGCTCTAAGGGAGCAAGCTCTTACAGCTGCAGCTTCTTGGCTCTGTTCCCCCGCTTCGGACCCCAGAGCCTTCTGGCGCTGGGGGCAGTGGTGCAGGGGTGGAGGGAGTTCTCAGGGATCCCATTCCATGCTCAGGTTCAATGCTCAGACCACAGAGCAAGCAGGCTGAGTCAGCAGCGGTGGGAGATGGGGACAGGCACCCCAGCCTTTCCCAGGCGCATCCCCTGAGCAGCGGAAGAGAGGAGTTGCTTCTGGGTCGGGGACTGAGAGAATAGTCTCTGGCTGACTGCGCTGGGCCGGGAGTCCTTGGCCTCCCAGCATAGCCTCCGGGATGCTGGCTACTTTCAAGGGCAGCAACTCGGAGGGTGGAGCTCTGGGTTACTCACCCCCAGCCTGGCCCAGCCTAGGGCACGGATTCTCTGGGGATATAGCTCTGTATCCTTATTCATTGCCACCAAGCAATTTAATGAGGAATCTCTTAAAATCACAGAAGAAATCCCTCATTTGATGTCTCTGAGGGTGGCCATTTGCTACAGGAGCAAAACACTGGTTAAGCCTAAGTCTGTGAGCCAGGTACCAAATATGGAAAAAGTCAGAAATTCCAAGTAATGGAACACAGATCAGAGACGCAGGACCTTTGGCTTGAAGCAGAGACCTGGACAGCTTGGTGGAGGGCCCAGTTCTGGGACTAGACAAGGCACAGTCACTCCATAATCACCATATATGGAAAAGTGCCTTGCCAATTCCAAAGACTGACCTGCCTTCCAGCCTCCCTGAGACCCCTATGGCATGGTCTGGTGCGCTGCCCCTGCTGGGCCCCCGTGTCATGATGGCCAGGATGGGCAGCTAACCCGAGGCTGCGGTGCCCATGCCCTTCCTCTGGTGGAGGGCCTCCCGAGGAAGCTGAGTGCGCCTCCTCCCACCGTGGAAGATGATGGTGGACTGCCGTCCTCACCTCGCCCCTGGACTAGAGTGATGCTTGGGACTCGCGCTTGACAAGTCAAACCCTTCTTCCTGGGGCTTTGACTCTGGAGGGAGTGATGCGAGGCTTCAGAGAGAGGCTGGAAGGACTGGAAACACCAGCAGTGTCCATCCAGGGGGGCAGGTCCCGGCACACTGTCCGCACACTGTCCAGCTGTCCTCAACCCCTGGTTCCTGCTTGTTCCCAGCCAGGTTCTCCAGCCTCCTGATAATCCAGTGAGCTGTCTGATATCTTTCCATGAAAATCCTTTTCTCAGTAAGTTAGCCAAAGTTGGTTTCTGTGGTTTGCGTATAAAGGTGAAATGCAACGGATGGGCAGATACCAAGGCCTGGGGTGTGAGAGGGCAGGGCTCAGGACAACTCAGAGGGGTAGCCACAAGGCCAGCACCCCTCCCGTGATTGCATAAACCTTGCTCTAAAAGTCTTGCTTGCTTAGGGTATGAGCAGAGACTGGGGGTGACTGAGGGTCTTGGTTCTGGGGAGAGGAGCTGGCCCTGGGAGCTCTCAGGTTAGGCCAAGTGTGGCAGGTAAGCCAGAATGTGGGCAGACGCTGAGGCAGGCCCAGGGTCCAGGCTCTGGTGAATGGCACAGGGCTGGGACTCCTCCTTGGCCCGGTCAAGTTAGGCAGGTACCCCATCCAGCCCACAGCTTGGCAGGCACAGAGAGATCAAAGGTAGGGTATAGAAGCAAGGCACGCGGAAGTTCTCAAGAACTGGGCAAGGAGGTGGGTGGGACAGCAGGCAGGACCCCAGATGCAGGGCTCATGCCTGCCCGGGCCACCAGCTCCTCATGCCTTGCCTTTCAGTAGGGCACAGAGGCCTGGAGCACAGGCTCCCAGGCCAGGGCACAGGCACTGGAGGTTCTGACCCTGCCAACAAGGTCCCTGCCAGGTTTGAAACAGCAGCAGAAAGAGACCCAGCGTAGTGGGTGCTTGTTTCTATTTGACAGTGTTCCTGCCTGGAGCAGGGTGAGCTGAGCCCAGCAGACTGAGGTCATGTCTGCCCAGTGACAATCCTCCCACTGTCCCTCTGTGGGGAATACAGCGTCCTCCCAGCCGCCCCTTAGCTGACCTCTTGGGTGACTGTGAAAGCTGAGTGGAGTGGGGGTGGGCGGGTCCCCTGATGGCAGGGGTGGCAGGAGCAGAAAAAGAGGCTACAATGTAAGAGGCTGATGTGTGAGGGGGAGAGGGGCCCATCTCTGGGGCCCTCTCAGCTGGAAAATGAGAGAAGTTCAGCGACCATCCCGGGGCATCGGCAGAGAACACCCTTGCCTGATGCTCTACCATTTCCTCGCTTATTTCAGCTGCCTGAGAGGGCAGTCCTCCTGCCAGCACCTCTTTCCCCATCCTTCCTTCTCTCCTAGCCTCCTCCACACCTCAGGCAGGCAAGCACTCCAGCACCATCCCTGCGGCCCTCCCTCTGGAGGTTCGGAGCCCTGCCCTGCCCCACCTGCGCTGGGAAGGCTGTATCTCCCGGGAGCTGTTCTGTGCTGCCTGAGGCTTCTCCCTTCAGGAAGGCAGTCAGGCAGGATGGTGGACAGACTCTAAGGGTGACCCCATGATTCCCCACTCTGTGTTCAGTCCATAATTCCCTGCCCTTGGGTGAGGGTGGGCCTCCTGCCTCACAGAATACAGCGAAGGTGAAGGGATTTTGTAGGTGTCACTAAGATTCTGAATCAGCTGATTCTGAGTTAATCAAAGCAGAGATTATTCTGTGTGGGCCTGGCTTAATTGGGCAAATGCCCTTAAAAGAGGGACTGGTCCTTCCCAGGCGGAGAGCTTCACCTTGCCAGCTTGATGGCGTAAAGCAGCTGTGTTGAGGAAGCCCACCTGGCAAGGAACTATGGGAAGCCGCTGAGACCAGGGGCGGGGGGGTGGGGGAGCCGACTGTGAGCAAGAGAGCCGGACCTCCATGCTACAGCCATGAGGAAATGCACGAACTCAGAAGCATATTCTTCCTCCCTTGAGCCTCCAGATGAGAGCGCTGCCCAGCTCACACAAGAGCACAATCTTATGAGACCCTGAGTAAAGGATCCAGCTAGGCCACACCCAGCCCCCTAAGATGAGATGATCAAGGTGTGTTGTTTTAAGCTGCTGAGTTTGTAGTGATGTTTTACACAATAGAAAAACTAATACCGGCAGTGAGGCGGGAGGGTTGGGATGTCAGGCTGGAGCACAGAAAGGGAGTGGGGTGTCTTGCCTTCTTGAGGGCCAGAGTCCTGATTCCAAGCCCCCACTGGGCCAGAGTCGGCAGCTGGACGAGCCAGCTCTGGTCTGGGCTGGGGGTGAGGGCTCTCAGTGGGGCCCGGTTTCCAGGTTTTGCTGAATCAAGACTGCACAGAGGGGAAGGGGGTGGCCAAGAGTGCATTTCGGGGACACTTCCCTGGGGATGGGTCCTCTGCCGCAGTATCCTGAGGCCTGCTCCTACCCTTGGGCTGAGCTCAGCAGGAGTGGGATTCCTGTTGGCATGGTCTGTGCATATTGAATTTGCATAATGATTTTCAGTAAAAACCCGTCACTTGCCTGCTTGGGGTTCACTCCCAGCAGCAGCTCCTGAGGGCTTCTTTTGCTCCATACGCTGCCAGCGCTTGACAGTATCTGTCTTGGTGATTTTTGCCAATCCCCTGAGTGTAAAATCGCATCTCACTGTTTTAGTTTGCATTTCTCTGATAACTAGTGGAGTTAACAACCTCTTTGTGAACTTCTGAGTCATTTGGGTTTCCCTTCCTATGCATTCTCTTGATTCCTCTCAGAAAATGACTCTTTGCTTTTTTCCCCTTGAGGCTCCTAAGGGCCCCCAGCTGCAGCCAAAGTCAGGCGCAGCTGCTCAGCCCTCCCCTCCTTATCCCTTGGCTCTGCCCAGCCCGGGCCACCAGGCCCTGTACCTTCTGCACCAGTCCCTCAGGTCTGTGTCCCCGAGCGTGGGCTGCATTCTGGGAAGAGTGTGGGTGTGGGATCAGGGTGTTTCTGCCCTAGATAAGGATCTGAAGAGACTATAATAGAAACAGATCTGTAGCTGTCTCTGCACACCTTTTTTACTTGCTTTTTATTAAGCCAAGAAGGAGAGAGAGGAGGTCTGCTGCCTCCCAGGCCTGGCCTCAGTCCTGTATCGGGAGCATTCCTGTGGGACTATGGGTGGGTGACTGGATACGGTGTTTTCTCCTGCTGCAGGGACCCAGGCAGCCTGGTAGACCCCATCCCCCAGGACTACGATTACAGAGAACCAGAGAGAAAACACAAATGACCCCATTGAGCCTGCAGTGCCAGCGGGGGCTTCCGGGGCAAACAATGGCCCTCTGTGTCTGGTTTCTCCTGAGGGCCGGAAGCCCCTGGTGATGAGTCACGCAGGATGGGTCCTGCGCCTGCTTTGTTGTGCCGCGGAGCTCCCAGCCCGACGGCGGGTGATCTCATCGAGGAAGATCGACCTCTCGGGAAGCCCTGTCACTGGACAGTGCCAGGAAGCTCGCGGCCCAGTAAGGGCCCAGTAAGAGCCCAGGTCCCCCGCCTTGAGAGAGTTCCTGGAAGTGGGGGTCTGTGCTGGGCAGAGCGAGCCAGCCAGGACTCTGTGCTCACAGAGCCCAGGGAAACCCCTGCTTTGTTGTCTCCGGACACAGCACGTGTGAGGGGCCGCCCAGACTCAGCTGTGTCCCGTGGAGTTTCCTGGACTCAAGAAAAGCTCCAGACAAGTGCATTAGGAGCATCCCAGGGATGGCCGACCTGGGCCTGGCAGGAAGACCAGGGCTGGGGTGGTCACCAAACCTCCCTTAGCCTATGAGGCTCAGGAGGGAACGAGGGAACAAGGAGCCATCCACTTGGCTGGATTCGACAGAGATCTCTGGAACAAAAAGCCACGTGAGGCTGAGGCCATTTCGGTTATTGGAACTCGGACATTGTTGTTTGTGTTGTTGTTTAAAGTACACCCCACTGGTTGGTACAAAGCCTGGCTCCGGAGCCATGTGACCACACGCCCACTGACCGTGTGACCTGGAGGAGGGAGTTACTCTACCTTTCTGAGCCTCCGTTTCCTCCTCTGTAAAGGAGGGTGTCGGTACTGTTCAGAAGCTGTTGAGGGCACACCTGAGCTTACCTGGGCCAGCCTCCTGGCTCATGGCCACCCTCAGCGATGGCGGTCTCCTCTCTCTCCTTCATTCCCTTTGAAGGGAATGAAGCTCTAAAGAAGGCCTTGGCTGGGCTTCCATTCTGGTTCACCTGCCAGAGGCTCAGGGTGTGAACGTGTTCCCTGGAATGCTCACCTCTTCTCCGGATGCAGGTGGTAGGTGAGGCCACCTGCCCGAGCCTCCAGGGGAAGAACCTCCCCAGTCAGTCCAAGGCCCAAGAATGGTGTCATTGCCGCCTTGGGCTGGGGTTCCATGGTGAGCAGTTGCTCAGAGCACAGGCCTGAGAGGAACACTGTAGGGATGGAAAGTCCAGGCCCGCCAGGCCCAGGCGGAGAGGCCCAGGGCTTGGCCCCAGAAACCACGGAGACCAAGGCCCCTCTGCGCCCGTCCCTCGTCTGAGGGCAGCCCTAGAGCACCTGAGGGGCCGCAGGTGGCACTCTAGGCAGTGGGCACAAGAAGCATTTCTCAGTGGCCCGCCTCCCCACCTCTGCCCCACGCTGCTGTCCAAGATTCTGGAGCACTGCACCTAAGCCATCTTCTTGTGCCCCTGGCCAGGGACCAGCAAGTTACCTAAGGGGAAGTGACACGGCGCTGACTGTGCCATTTCAAAGTTTCCCAGCCTGGCAGATCATCATGAGAAACTGGACACATTACCATGGCTTTTACAAGTCCATGATCACCACCGTCCACAAAAACGGCCACCTGTGAAGAGAGTTGCAGAGTCACACTGGAGAGATGTGAAGAAAGAGGCCCTGTTGGTGGTTCTGACATGGCCACATGTGTGTTACTGACCTGTGTTACACCCTTTCTGGAAGCCCCCCTTCCCCCTCCAGCCCTAATGCCAGGGACTGTTGCTGGGACAATACCCCTCACACTGCACCCTCCTGCCTGCATGGGGTAGCAGTTGCTCCAAGAACATGATCTAAGTAAGGTTCAGAAGCATGGTAATTTCAGCTTCCACACAGGCCTTAGTCGTCTAGCCCCTGTTGGCCTCTGTCTCCTGCCCACCTCCACTTCCCTGTCGACCCTCCAGTGTGGAGAAGCACGCTGACACTTCCCAGGTGGGCCCTCCTTCCTCTTCCTCATGCCCCCTTCTGCCCACATTGCTGCTATATTAAAACCACTGATATAGGAATTCCCTGGTGGTCCAGTGGTTAGGACTCCACACTTTGAATGCCAAGGGCCCAAGTTCAATCCCTGGTGGGGGAACTAAGATCCCACAAGCCCCGTAGCATGGCCAAAAAAAAAAAAAAAATTAAATACAGTAAGTCCCCTACATACAAACCCTCAGGTTGCTAACTTTCAAAGATGCGAACGTGCGTTCCATCAATGTCAGGCGTGAGGGAAACTGCAGCTTGCCCTCCGTCCCCTATTGCTGACGATCCTTCAGCTCTACCATCTCCCACCTCCTCTCTCTCCTCCAGTCAGTAACCCTTCTTGCCTGTTCACTCGATGCCAGCCCCTGTATGCCAGCTGTTATACTGTACTACTGTACTTTTCAAGGTACTGGACTATAAGATTTAAAATGTTTTCTTTATTTCTTGTGTTTGCTTTTTTGTGTATTATTTGTGTGAAAAGTATTATAAACCTACTACAGTACAGTAGTATATAGCCAATTGTGTTAGTTGGGTACCTAGGCTAACTTTGTTGGACTTATGAACAAATTGGACTATGAACGTGCTCTTGGAACGGAAGTCTTGCGTATGTAGGGGACTTACTGCAAATAAAAATAAAATCGCTGATATGTCACAGGAAATATGCAAGGAGCTTGCACGGACAAGAACTTGTCTTAGGGAGAACATTGCATGTGGGTCAGAGGAAGTCTTAGACACGACACCTGGGGAGGCCGCCATGAGTCACACCCAGCCCCAGCAGGTGGTGAGGAGTTTCTGCTGCCTCTGGTCCTTTCAAGTGCTCTTGGTGAGGGGCCAGAGCTGCCCTGCTCGCCTTTCTCCCTTCCTGCCACTCAGCTCTCAGCCCCTGCCCCACGCATACATATTGACCAATATTAAAAGAATATCGGGGCTTCCCTGGTGGCGCAGTGGTTGAGAGTCCGCCTGCCGATGCAGGGGACACGGGTTCGTGCCCCGGTCCGGGAAGATCCCACATGCCGCAGAGCGGCTGGGCCCGTGAGCCATGGCCGCTGAGCCTGCGTGTCCGGAGCCTGTGCTCTGCAACGGGAGAGGCCACAGCAGTGAGAGGCCCGCGTACCGAAAAAAAAAAAAAAAATCAATTTACAGTGTCCCCGATTCTGCATCTCCCTGGAGGCCCCTATCCTTAGCCACACCGGGCCACCCATGTCTCAGTCGAGGCCAAAGGCACACACCTACCACCCTGCAAACCCACCTTAGCAGTTCTCCTTTGGGAAGCTGGGTGTACAATAGCACTAAACAAATGCTGCTTTTTGTTCTTTTTCCGGTACTTATCACAGCACTCGGCCCACTGCGTGCACTCCAGAATGTTTGTGAAGGTCCTCAGGGCCTCTTACCTGGGTCAGCAGTGGGCACTTCGTTACACCCCCTTTCGGCTGAGTGTGCACCGACCTAGGCATGCACGCAGGGGAGGAATGCGTGTGATGACTTCAAATGTCTCACACCCGGTTGACACCCTCTCCTTTACCAGACGTGCTCCCCTTTCTGATGTCCTTCCTCCTGTCCTGGCCCCAGCGGCCTCTCAGCCCAGTTCAGCCTCTTGGAGGGTGTCAGCATATCCTCTTCACCCCACTTGCGACTGCCGGGTTCCTGTCCTCTCTGCTCAGGACGCTCCTGGCCTCCCCGCAGCCTCGCCCTGCCAGCCGGCCCCAGGAACAGTCAGGGCAGTAGTCCCCAAGCCCAGCTTTCTTGCAGACACGACTCCGTTTTCCAGAAGCAGCCTCAGGCCCACTCCTATCCCTGCCGGCCACTTGCGGCCCCCACTTTGCTCATCTAGCCTCCCTCGCTCTGAGCCTACTGGCCTCTTTCTGACCCCTGCACCCATCCTGCTCAGTCTCACATCCGGGCCTCTGCACCTGCCGTGTTCTCTCCTCCCCTCCTGCCTGGCCCACCTAACCGCTGCCCCCTCCATGGCGCAGCTCAGCTCTCAGTCACCCCATATTACCCTCTCTGGCCAGCATAGCCTCCGTGCTTTTGCCCTTGTCTGCACCCCTGTGGGCTTGACTATTCCACAGAGTTAGGGTCTCTAGGGCCTTGGTCTAATTCAGGTCACCATGAGCACCTCCTGTATGCAGGACACTCATCTAAACAGGCCCCCAGAGTCAGACTGGACACACCCTGTCTGAACACGGACTCTGAGTGTAAAGTTCTCTGGCATCGGTGTTGCCACAGGACTGGGACCTTTGGGGACATTTGCATGACGCACGAGTCCAGGCCTGGCCTTCCTCAGGAGTGCTCAGATCTGGAGCTAGAACTTCAGGCAAAAGAGGGTGTCGAGAGGCTGTAGGCCCCAAACAAATCGGTGCAGGGAATTCTCAGGAACCACCCATTCTGGACATCCGGATGGGGAAAGCTTCATTGGTGGAAATTCTGATCCCACGCTTTGTTTTCCACTGAACACAAGGATGTGACTGACTGTTTTTTGGTTCTGTTTTGCACAGAACAGAAACAGAAACTTCAGCCTGCATTGTCCTTCTGGTGATAAGTTCTGCTTCCCAGAAGGCAGGAAATGTTCAAGAAACTGTAGGGCTTCCCTGGTGGCACAGTGGTTAAGAATCCGCCTGCCAATGCTCGGGGCACGGGTTCGATCCCTCGTCTGGGAAGATCCCACATGCCGCAGAGCAACTAAGCCCATGCACCACAACTACTGAGCCTGCACTCTAGAGCCTGCGAGCCGCAACTACTGAGCCCATGCACCACAACTACTGAAGCCCGCACGCCTAGAGCCTGTGCTCCTCAACAAGAGAAGCCACCGCAATGCAAAGCCTGCACACCACAATGAAGACCCAATGCAACCAAAAATTAATTAAATAATCAATTAATCAATTAATTAAAGAAACAGTGTAGACTCTGTGATGGGATCAGTTTCCACTTCTGTTATAGAATAAAAGGTCCCCGATTGCAGTGTGTGCCCTAGGCTCCACTGAGGACACTATTCAAGCCTCCCTCTCCTGCAGAATATCTGGGGGCAGCAATAATTGTCGGCACCTGCTGTGTGCCAGGCACTTGACAACACTATAAAGTAGGTAAGACTGTCCCCACTGTAGAGAGAAGGTCATAAGACCGGGAAGTGTCAGAGCCTCTCGAATCAGGCCTGAGGCCCAGGGAGGTCCCATGTGAAGCATGGAAAGTGGGATGCCTGTGTGTGACACCAGCAGCAGGAGGGTCTGTGCTGGGAAGTCTTCCTGGAGGAGGCGAGGCTCTGGCTGGTTCTCTGAGGACAGAAGAAGAGGAAGAACCAGCAGAGTCCAGGTAGAAGGAAAAACACAGGCAAAGATTGAGGGAGAGCAAACTGACCAGAAAGAAGATGGGATAGGATGGATTTCAGGCCCTTCCCAAGCAGCTCATCAGGAACTTCTTGGGCATCCCTTTTCAGAAAGTTATCTTTTGAGCAGCCCCTCCTTGAGTGTGGGTATCAGGGGCCTGACAGCCCCTCACACCTTAAATTAATTCCTCAGCTGCTCTTGCCCTCCCTGGGTGGGGTGGGCCTGAGGGAGGGGTGGCATTCAGGATGCAGAGGGTCACAGACCAAGGCTCCATGTGGAAGAGCCCAGGCCTGCAGACTCCATGCCTGTGGCTAAATAACGCAGGTATTTTGAGGCTCAGGTCTGGAGAGCAGAGGAGGGAGGTGGCACACCTTGGTTTTCTCCCCAGTGCACCCCCCCTCACCTTGTGCTGTAGTGGTTCCTCCAGGGATGCTGAAAGAGGCTCTCACAACCTTTGGGAACCTGCAAGGTGGGAGCAGAGTGTGGCTGAGGAGCTGGGGAGTCTGTGTGTTGAGGCCAAACAGCATCCTGGATGTCAGAGCTGGAGGAGAAATCGGTACTGCTTGGCCTTTTCTGTCTTAGAGTCGGGTGATGGATTCACATCAGCCCGGGAGGCTTTGGACTCGGGCTTCCAGCTGTGGGGCTGACACAGTGGTGTCTCCGTGCTTCCTGCCCCCAGCACAGCCTCTCAGGGCTACAGGACTGAGTCAGGTAAATATCCCTTCAGATCCCTTACCCTTGGAATGTGGCCTAAGCTCAGCAAATGCATCCCCTGGGAGTGTGAATAGCTGCAGAACCAACCCATTGTTCTGGAAGTTCCAGAGAAAAGAAAACAAACTCCCAACAATATGGGGGTGAGGAGGGAGCACGGAAAGGGCCGGTGGGGTCTTTGTCCTTAGGCGTCCAGACGTTTACATTTTCCACATTAATGAGCTGGGAAATAGCTGTTTTTATGCCAGTAATAACAACCAACACCCTCTCCACGTTCTCATTTAATCCTGGCCAAAATCCAAGCGAGGCCAACACGAGCAGAGCATCCCATTTCAGAGCTGAGGGGATTGAGATTCCAAGAGGCCCTGTGACTTCACCAGGGTTAGTGGACGCCAGAGCTGGGACCTGAATCCAGTGCCCCAGCTTCTTTCGAGTCCACCTTGCAGGGGCCAGCTGCACCCATCCAGGGATAGGATTGGACTGAAGGGTCTTGCCTGTTTCCCTCGAGCTTCCCAATGTGGAGTTTGCTGGATGAGGAAGCAGATTCTTTTGTGAGGCCAGCCTTGCCCGGTACTGCCTGCCCCCAAGTACTGCCACAGGAAGGCAGGAGACAGCTGAATGGGGCTGGCCGGACCATTGTCCCCATGTACCCAGGCTGGCCCGGCTCCCTCTCTGTAGCTACATATTTCCCAGCCGTGCAGTACTCACCTCTTCCCGCTGGTGCCCTGGCCCTGTGTGCCCTGAGTGAGGCCTCCCACACTCCCTCTCCGAGGCCAGCTCAGCCTTACTCACCAAGCCTCGGGCCCTTCACAGGGGTGGGAAGAAGGTAGCAGCGGATGAGCTGCTCATAGATAATTAGCGATGGGTTGAATCTCCTCCAAAGCTATAAGATTTTCGTGGACTGATGTATATATTTTTTTAATTAATTAATTTTTTTAATCTATTTTTGGCTGCATTGGGTCTTCGTTGCTGCACGCGGGCTTTCTCTAGTTGTGGCGAGCAGGGGCTGCTCTTCGTTGCGGTGCGCGGGCTTCTCACTGCAGTGGCTTCTCTTGTTGCAGAGCACGGGCTCCGGGCGCGCAGGCTCAGTAGTTGTGGCGCACAGGTTTAGTTGCTCCGCGACATGTGGGATCCTCCCTGACCAGGGATTGAACTCATGTCCCCTGCATTGGCAAGCGAATTCTTAACCACTGCTCCACCAGGGAAGTCCATGGACTGATACTTTTAGCAGAAAAAGAAAAATTGGCTGAACTCATAAATTGTGATTTTGCATGCTCATCTATTTCCAAAGCTCACTTCTACATAACTAAGAGCTTGTTCTTTGATTATGGCCATTTAGGAAATGGAATTCTAACAGGCTTGCTGGAGTCTCCCAAGCCTCGCAGTTTGCACCAAGAAGCTGAGTGTGACAGCACTTCCATCTGGCAGGTGGCCTCACTGGAAGGCACTCGGAAGTCTGGAGAACCGAGGCATAAACAGAAGCACAATTAATCAGTGCAATTGTTTTCCCTGCTGTGAACGTGCTATTTCCCTGAATTTTTGAGGGCAGCCCGCACGGGGGAAACCTGGCTTGGCGTTCTCTGTGGCATTCAAAACAGCACTGAATGTCCAGCCTGCTTTGATTTCTAACATTGGTCTTACTGCTCACATTCCGTCTCCTGGAAAACTCAACCACGAGCCAGACTGACACACAGCCGCAAAGCCTTTGCTCTGCTGGCTCTGACTGGGGCGGGAGTGCTGGGTCCCCTGAGAAGCCTGAAGGTACTGGCTCTGACTGGAGGCTGTCTGGAACCTGGGTTGTGCCATTGTTATTTTTATGAGAAAATTACTTGTGTTTGTTCCTTGCAAACCAGAAAAAGGAAAATAAGCCAAGAGCCGAATAGGAAGGGGAAGCCCATTAGCTCCTTACTGAGTTAAGAGCTCTGAGCTGTCGAGCTGGTTGAACCTCCAGAAGCAAGAGCCCCGGAGGCGGTGGCTGCTTTCGAACCACGGGTCTACCCTGACCTCGTCCTTTTGGGGGAATCTCCGAATCTTAGGTTTTCAATCTACAAAATGGCGACTCAGGACCTGTTGAATGATGTGAGTCTCAGGATTAAAATGAATGAGTCAGGGGTTTGGGGTCTCCCTGGGAAGGACAGTGACAAAGCACACCTCCTAGAGAGACCCAAGGCACCATGGGCACTGGTGGGGAGTCCCAAGGCTGAAAAGGAGAGGGTTTTTTCTATGGGAAGGATGAGGTTGGTGCTTCCCCCACTGGAGGACCAGACAGGGTCCTGGACACCCTGGGCCTCTTGTCCTCAGAACCCCAGGGCCCGGCTCCTGGATCCGAGCTGGCAGAAGCCCAGGGGCAGAGGCTGGCCACACCTGAGGCAGGTTTTCCTCTCCCCAAAGTGTCTGGGCTCCCAAACTGCCCCTCCCCACCTACCCCAGCCCAGCCTCAGGAACGAGGGGCCCGATCACCCAGTTCTGTATTAAACTTCAGGAACCGGGGTTACTGAGAGGGATTTGCATGTTCACTTACTCACCTAACACTAGGAACCCAGCCCCATGCGAGGGAGGCTTTGGGATGGGGCCATCTTCTGTCTGGGGCTTGGGAAGTGAGGGGATGGGGGAAGGGCTAGTGGGGACGCCACGCCTGGGTGGTATAAGCCCCTGAGGAGAGGGACCCGGTGCGGCCTCTGCCGTGCTACCCCGGCATCAGTTTCTTACGGTTGTTCTAACCAATTACCACAAACTGGGTTGTTTAAAACAACAGAAATTTATTCTCTCACAGT
Source organism: Lipotes vexillifer (assembly GCF_000442215.2). Taxonomy (NCBI): domain Eukaryota; kingdom Metazoa; phylum Chordata; class Mammalia; order Artiodactyla; family Lipotidae; genus Lipotes; species Lipotes vexillifer. The sequence goes on along the minus strand of NW_006790468.1, from coordinate 1,364,568 downwards.
TCTGAGGGCCAGAAGTCTCCATTTCATTGGGTATCAGGGTATTGTCAGGCCTGCACACCCTCCGGAGGCTCTGGGGGAGAATCTATTCCTTTCCTCTCCCAGCTGCTGGTGGCTGCTGCCACTCTCGACTCTTCAAGGCCAGCACCCTCGACTCTCTCTCGGCTCCATCTTCACAGTGCCGTTTTCTCCTCTGTGTCAGGCCTCCGTCCCTCTCCCTCCTGTAGGGATACATGCAACCGCATTTAGGGCCCGCCTGCGTAATCCAGGGTAACCGCCGCATCTCGGGATGCTTAATCGCATCTGTGAAGACGCTCTTTCCAAACAAGGTAACTGTGAGTTTCCTAGGGCTGCCGCAACTAATTACCACAGTCATGGTAGCTTAAGATAACAGAAATGTATTCTCTTGCAGTTTAAGTCCAGAAGTCCAAAGTCAAGGTGTCAGCCTGCCCGTACCCCATCCAGAGGCTCTAGGGGAGACCCCCTCCTTGCCTCGCCCAGCTTCCAGGGGCTCCTGGTGTTCCTTGGCTTGTGGCAGCATCACTCTAATTTCTGCCTCTGTTTTCACATGGCTTTTCCTCCCTGCGTGTGTCAAATCTCCTTTTTCTTATGACGCCAGTCCTTGGACTTAGGCCCATCCTACATCCAGGATGATCTCGTCTTGAGATCCTTAACTACATCTGCCAAGAAATTATTTCCATATAAGGTCGCATTTACAGGTATCAGGGATTAGGGCTTGAGTATATCTTTTTGGAATACTGTTGAACCTACTATGGTGACACTTAGAGGTTCCAGGACTGGCTATCTTTGGGGAGACATTATTCTGCCTACCACATTCCTTATGCTTTCATGGCCACCAGTGGGCCCCGGCCCTGGGGTCTGTGGAGTCGTGGATGTGCTGGGTGACAGGCCGGCTGCACAGGCATTTTTTTCCCCTTGGGGCATGGCAGGGAGCAGTTAGAAATGCAGGGGTCAGGGCTGCATCCTCAGAGCAGTGGCTACCTGTGTCTGACTCCTGGGCAGGGCCCATGTCCCCTGGGTGGGCCAGCCTGGGAGCTGATCCCAGGGCTCTAGTTCCTGGCTAGAAATGGAAGGCAGGGAGCTTGTGAAGGTTATAATAATTTGTACCATTTATTGAGAACCTTCTATGTTCTAGGTACTTTTCTTCATTGTTTCATTTAATCCTCAATAATTCTGACCATTTTACAGACGAGGCTACTGAGGCTCAAAGAGCTTTAGTGACCTGACCCAGATCTCACAGATACTAAGTGATGGAACCAAAATAAGAACTCAGGTTGGGTGGAGGACGGGGTCCTTGGTTTTTTCATGACATCACGTTGTCTCGCTTTGTAACAAACTTAGAGTTATAAATCACAGGTCTGGGCTGGAGGAGGGTTGGGGACATAATTTCAAACTCTTGGGGCTATACCAAGACCTGAATCAGGAGTTTTTGTAGCCCCATGGCCTGGGTCGGGGATGGCAGGCATCAGTGAGAGAGGGTTCTGATGGGAACAGAGGTGTTAAAGAAATAATTATTGCATCACTTGTTTAAAGAATGGGACAGGGGACTGTCACTGCAGTGGGGTTTTGTAATAGGAGAGAGAAATTGGGCTCAACTGCCAATATAAGGAAAAATGGGACTTTATAGCTGAGAAGCAAGGGCTGTCAGGGAATGGAAAATTACTAAGAGGAAGCATCAGGAGTAATGGTAAACTTACCTAAGAGGACCCTTGCTGGAGGCAGGTCAGGGTGACCACACACCACCCGGGGGTGGCCAGGGGGATGAGGAACCCCAGCAGATACTGAAGGTGATCAGACCTCAAAGATGGGGGATGCTGGCTAAACCGACTTAGCAGGATTCTTACTAAAATTGGATGAACACAGAAGCCCAGAAACCAGGACCTAGTTGAGAGGAGAGTCCAGAAGAACCTGACCAGAGTTTGGTGAAAGAGAGACTCTTCTCAGAAGAAAGTGGCCCCAACTGGGAAATCTTGGTGTCCTGAGCTGCAAGAAGGTTGCTGAGCCGGGAAAGAACCTGACGGGAACCACATAAGAAGTTGGCCTCAGAGCCAGGCCTGAGCCATGCTTCCCAGGCCTCTCCCCCTGGGGCCCGGGCTGCCCCACCTCAAGGAACTGGCCTCAGGACCAATTCAGCACTTGGCAGAGGGAGGAAAGGGCTCTGGGTGTGAAACCAGAAGTCCCAGGCCTGGCTCTTATCAGCTCTGTGACTTTAGAAAATGGCTTAACTCCCCTGAGCCTGGATTCCTTGACAGTAAGATGAGAAGGGCACGGCGCAGACACGCTGGGATCTGGGAGGGGCCGAAAGCCTGCAGTCCTGTTCTCAGCGTCTCTGTCCTGCCCGAGGAGAAGCCACGCAGATGGAGCCCGGGACTCGGTAACCTACGCTCTGTCCCAGTCCCCCGGGAGTGGCACTGCCAGGGCTAAGTGGCCCCCGCTAAAGACTCCCTTGGGAAGTTGCAGTTAACATGGGCCCAGGGCAGGATCACGGCCTCCTTGTGGGCCAGGATGAGAGGAAGAAGGGAGGGAGGTTCTCCGCTGTCCTGTCTCTTCACCAGGAGGGGGTCCTAGGGGTTGGAGGGACTGTTGTTTTCAATCCGTGGTGCCAGACTCAGTTTGGCGAATGACCCGTGGAGAGAACCAGGGCAATAAAGTCAGAATAGTTCAGGCACAGGAAAAAGGACACAAAGATGAACAATGTGGGGCGTGTTCAGGAGGAAGAGATGGGATCTGGGGCTGGGCTGCTGGGCAAGCCTCAGGCTCCGGGAGTCTGGAAGTGCATGGTGACCCGGGGGCTCAGGCCATGCCGGGAGGGGAGGGGGCCCGGGCCCAGAGGTGGACAAACACAGAGGGACAGGGGAAGGGGAAGGCCTGAGAAAAGGGGCTGCAGCCTGAGGAAGGGGCTTCCTGTGTGAAGGGCTGAGGAACAGCTCTCTCCAGAGTCAGGCCTCAGTTTTCGTCGCTTTATTAAGGGTCCGAGATGCCTGTCTGTTCTGACCCACGTTGACTTAGCCGACGTGGAGCTCGTGCCGCATGCAGGCTGGGCTGCTGAGTCCGGGAGAAGGAGACCGGTCCCTGCCCCCAGGACCCGCACCCTCCCCGGTGGCCTCACTGCTCCCGTGAGCACAGGTGAGCTCTGCTCTCACCTTGAATTCTACAGAATGAAATCTAAGCCCCCCGCTGCCACCCGAGGCCTTCCATCACCAGCCCCGCTGCCCTCCTCGGCCTTACTCCCCGCAAACCTCTCCAGCCCAGGGAGCTACTGGCTTCCAAGCCTCCAGGCCTTTGTCCGTCTGCTCCTCTTTCTGAAACAGCATTTCTTGTCTCCTTCCCCAGCAGAATCTTCCTAAGCTCTCAGGACTCAGTTCAGCATTTCCTCCTCTGGGAAGCCCGCCCTGCTCTCTCAGCCTGGGCAGCCCCCAAACCGTCTCCCCCCATGACAAGCCTAGAAACACTGCAAGGTAATGAGACATTTACCCATCTCTCTCCCACCAGCCTGAGCTTCTGAGTTCTTGATGGAGCCTCTCTGTATCTTCACCCACCCAGACCAAGCTGGGCCAGGCTGAGAGTAGGTGTCTTGAGAGCGTTTCTGGATGAGTGAGCTGAGGGGTGATCTTTTGGAGGTGGTGGAGGGAGGTGTTTCACTTGCTCTAGGGTTCCATAAAGCCAGAAAAATACATACCTCAGGGGTCATGATGTAATGCTTTAAGATGGAAGCAGGACTCCAGATTCAGGTGTCTCACCAGAAAAGGAAGGAGAAAACTCCCCTTTCACACACTGCAGGAGCTGGGGTGAGGGGCACGGGCCCTGGGGTGTCAAGAGCCCTGGAGGGTTTTGTGGCTATAGGGAGCGTGAGTGTGGGATGGATTTGGGGTGGGAGTCCAGGGCGGCCCCTCTCGTAAAGGGCCAACCTGGGACTTCCCTGGCGGTCCAGTGGTTAAGACTCCGCGTTTCCAATGCAGGGAGCACGGGTTCGATCCCTGGTCAGGGAACTGAGATCCCACATGCTGCGCGGCGAGGCCAAAGAATAAAATTTAAAAAAAAATTTTTTTTTTAAAGTAAAGGGCCAATCTTTGGCTTGTCTCCCTTCAGGCTGAGGCCAGAAAGCCCTGAGCAGGGGCCATGGCCAGGTTAGAGCTCCTCCTTAAAGACCAGGTTGAGGTTCCTGACCTCAGGGAGGGAGACCTCCCTCCACCTTTCCGTCTTTCCTGGAATTAGGTGGAAGGAGGGGGCAAATGCGGAGCAGGGCAACATTTAAGGTGTGCGTGGGGTTTGGCTTCTTGGTTGCTCTAAAGCTGAGCCACAGTGTGGCCTGGGACTTGAGGGCCCAGGGCCCATCGCCAGAGACACAGGCAGAGCGGGGCCAGTGGTTGGGAGACAGCGGACCCCCTCTAGGGTCAGTGGAATCAGGAGAGGTCTCAGGAGTACCTGTGGCTGGTGGCTGGAGTGGCATCTCCATGAACTTAGGGACATGGTAACCGAGCAAAACACAGATTAAATTCAAATTTCAGATAAACGAATGATGTTTTTTTTTAATGTAAGTCTGTCCCAAATACCGTGTGAGATCTACTTAGACTAAAATAATTATTTGTTGTTCACCTGAGATTCAAATTTAGCTGCGTGTCCTGTATTTTTATTTGCCAAATCTGACCACCCTATTTAGGGGTCAGCCTGGTCTGAGGGGCAGTGGGGCCCCCAGACCCTTTTACAGAAAAACGTTTCTAAAGCAAACATTACCCCCAGCAGCTTGCACAGGAAAACAAAACATGTAACTTCCTGAGAACACGTTATTGTCTGAAGGTGGAAGTCTGCGATTTTGAAGGAAAAAACAGTTTTCTGCTGAGGAAGAGCGAGAGCCACAGGCAAGCTGAACGTGGTTCTCTGGCTTCCGGGGTTGGGCGGACATGGCCCCCTTCTTCCCTCTTCTCATGTCCATTCATCCGGCTGCCCTGGGCTGGGCCCTGACTCTAGGTCTACCAAGAGCCCCACCAGCCATGCCACTGCTGACCACCAGCCTTCTGACTCCACTGCCCAGAAGACCCACTGTCTCCCAACCACTGGCCCAGCTCTGCCTGGATCCCTGCAAGTGGACACTGGGGTCTTCAAGTCACAAGCTAGACCGTGGGCTAAGCTTTAGCGCAGCCAATACGGCCTCTTGGGGCTCTGAGGTTGGCAGGCCGTATGCCGGTAGGATGGGTGTGTGTCCCTGGGGAAGTTTTCCCCTTGAGCTCTGGGGCTGAGAGCTGGGAAAGGCCATCTTGGCCCGTTTCCCCATCAGTAAAGGGGCCCTTTGAGAGAAGCACCGTGTCTTACGGCTCTCCATCTGTCCTGTCCCCCAGCACGGGGCCTTGCCTGTCCCACCAAGTGTGGGACAGATGTCCCCCTGGCAACCGCCTGTCCCAGGCCCTGGCGACAGGCTGCTGTGGGACAGAGATGTGTGCAGGGTGTGTTCAGGGTGACCAGGCCCGGGGGCCTCCTAGTGCAACCCCTGCTTCTTCCCTCGTCACCTCATCCAGTCTGCACACGGCAGCAGGGGGTCCTGCTAAAGCCCCAAGGCTGGTCTCAGCGCTCCTTTGCTCAAAACCCTGCCAGGGCACGCATCTTACAGAATGAGCGTTGAGGTCCTGCGGAGGCCCACACAGCCCACACTCTGCCCCATTACCTCTTGACCTCAGCTCTCGGAAACGTCCCCTTGCCAACTCGGCTCTTCTTGCTGGGCCCTGAACCAGCAGGGCGTCATACTCGCTGTTCCTTTTTTCTGGAACGTTCTTCCCCACAAGGTTCACCTCTTTCAAGTCTTCACGAAACGTCTCTTTTCCTGACCTCCTGACCACCCTGTTTACCTTACCTACCACCAGCTCTACCTTCCTCTTTCTCCATAGCGTGTCTCACCGCCTGGGATAGCCTTAGGTTTGGGGCTTCCCGCCTGTCTCACCCGCTAGAGTGCCTGCCCCGTGAGGGCAGGATTCACATCTGCTCCCAGGCCACCAGGGCACCCAGCAGGCAGGCCGGGTGGGAGGGGCCCAGTGGCCCAGAGCAGCCCAGCGCTGGAGGAGCAGGTGAGGCAGGGCTGGATCTGCCACTGCCCATGGGGCTGACTGTGCAAATGAACACCAGGAGCCCATCTCACTGGGGAGCAGGGGCCCCAGACATGTCTTCAGGGTCGAGTTCAACCTCCTGAGGGCTGGGTGAGCTCATATCAGGAGGGACTCCCCTCTTCTGTCTCCTGACGCCGCTTCAAACCTGGGACCCCATCCCACCGACATGGAAGAGCCACTGGAGGGAGGCCCAGCTCACCCCTCCCTCCCTTCCCCTCACCCCCAATCCCAGTGGGGTAAGAGGGCAGGGTCACAGGTCAGGGAGTGACCTTTCCAACTTGGGGTCAGTCATCCTGGCAAACTGAGCACAAAGCCAGCCTCTCCGCATCTGCAGGAGGCTGTCTGGTCCCAACGACATTCCAAGCATTCTTTGGGGTCCTGTGTCTGGAGGGAAATAGGGCTTTGTGCAGTAAGGAAGTGTGAGACTGACTGCGACCTCTTTGTTTGGCTGCCAGCACCGCCTGCCGTCCTCAGGCCCCACTGTCTGGCCTGACAGAACCAGCTGGGGTGAAGTGGGGGTGAGGACAGAGGTCCCTGGGGCTGGTGCCCTCCTGCCACCCTGCAGGCACGCAGCCCCTGACAGGCCTTCCTTCACAGTGCCCTGCTGGGCCTGGCCTCAGACAGTCTGGTAGGGATCAGGTTGAGGGCCAGGCCAGGGGCCCCAAGCTTATTCCAGTAACAGCAACTTAAGTGGCCTTCAGTTTGGCCTGTGGGGAGAACTTGAACCTAGGGGTCACCCACATTGGTTTGAATCTTAGCACCAGCACTTACTAAGGAGGTGGCCTTCTCCCAGTGATGTCAGCTCTCCAAATCTTAGTTTTGTCATCTGTAAAATGGGCTAATAACACTCACCAGATAGTGTTATTGAAAGGATTAAGTGAATATATGTAATGGTGTCCGGGATGGTTTCTGGCACAAGAAGGTACCCGATAAATGTGAATTCTATGGTGTCAGGAGATTCTGAGAGGGAGACAGAGCAGGAGAAACTCAATCCCTATCCTCGAGGGCTCATGGGATAGATGAGCAGTGAGGACACCTCCAGAAAGAGGGAGGGAGACCTGGGAGGGGTGCCCATGCCGGGGTGCGGGTGTGCTCGGGGGGCCCCAGCCACCTCCTTTTCCTGGACCAAGGGCTCCTCATGACTCAGAGAGCACTCAGGCAGCTGGAGCAGAAACACAGAGAGCCGAGGGGCTGTCCTGCCCTGGTTCACACGGGCAGTTCAGAGGCCGGACAAGGAAGGATGGGGCTCGTTCAGGGATGTCAGTCCGGGCACTGCCTAGGACTCTGAGAACCCCACACAGGCGTGGTGAGGATCACGGAGGGTGAGGGGTACATGGTGATCATAGGGAAACAGCTGCAACTCAACCACAGGGAGCGTAGTCTGGTCACCACAGGAAGGCCTCCCTGAGGAGACCGCTTCCAGTCAGTGGCAGCACGGGGCAGAGTGTGGCCTGGTGGCTGCCGAGCGTCCCTGTCCTGGGAAAGAGGCCACGCCCAGCCCTGAGGGCCCAGAGCTCCTGGAGGAGCATTTGCTAGCTGCCTGACCTTGGTGAGTTAAGCTTTCTGCATTAATGAAAGAGGGTTCTCAGAACCACCACACTCAGCGGCACTGCCTGCCAAGCTGCTAGCGCAGAGCTCCCATCACAGAAGGCGGCTGGTCAGACTGTCCCTGCAGAAGCCTTGTCCTAAGAGGGAAGAGAGAGCCCCTCAGTCCAGGCCCTGGCTCTGCATCCGGCTCACTGTGTGGCCGCCAGCCGGTCTCTGGCTCTCTCTGGGCTGTGCTTCTCCCTCCATATGCTGAGAGGAGTGACAAAACCCCTCCTGTTCTGGCCTGCTGGGTGGCCTTGCCTTGTCCCCGGGGGACCCTGCTCTGTGCAGGTGGAGCCAGGTCAGGGGGTCCACATTCACCTTCCAGTGGGACAACTGCCACTGGTGTTAGACGTGCCCCAGCTGCAGGGCATGCTGGGAGGATCCCATGGGGCATGGCTGGCCCGCCTGGGGAAAGGGGCAGGGGCCCACTGCTGCCCATTCCAGGTGTGTCTCAGGCTGCGATACCTGCCAGGATCAGGCCCAAATGGCACCGCTGGGTAAGGGTGTGGCATGTGGCAGGGAGGCCCCCTCTGTCGACATCAGTGATTGTGGGGAGGGGGCTGGCAGGGGCCAGGGCATTCAGAGGGATCCCTAAACCCTAGGGCAAGTGCACAGGAGTGGCAGGGAGCAGTGGCCTTGGAAATGTCTGCTCAGTCTGGTGGAGGAGCCATCGTGCAGGGGTGAAAGCAGGCTGCAGGCTGGGGGCTGCAGCCACAGAGAGAGGTGGGCGTACGTGCTGTATCTGCAGGCAGCTGGAGTCCTGAGCTGGGCGTGGCCCTGCCCCCAACTTAATCCCTGTTCACACCTGGCACTGAGCCAGCCTGCTCTGGGCCTCACAGTCTTAGGCTGTGAGTCTGTTGGCTCAGTGAGCTGGGCGTGGGGAGAGGCCTGCCCTCCTCCTGCGTGTAGGCTCAGAAGTGCTCAGGAGAGCACCTGTCCTCGGCCGGACGCCACGGCCCTGTATCTTCCTGTAGAGAACGCTGGGCCTGCTGCCGGGAAGACGTGGGAGTGACTGGCTATCTGGAGCTCCAGCTGCAAAGTGAGCTCAGGACAGGGCCACGGTCTGAGGCTGGGCCTGATGCTGTCCGTCTCCTCTTCCTGAGCCCCCAACGAGCAGGATGTAGCCCCGATGGAAGTGAAATGAGGTTCCCCATGTTTGCTTGGGGTAGCAAGTTTGGACATAACAGGACAGACTTTGAAAGAGAAGTGATGTCATTGAACTCCAGCAGCTATTTCATGGAACCCCGGATGGACTCAGGAATCTCAAACTCAAATGTGTGTATGACTTACCCGGAGGGCCTGTTAAAACACAGATTTCTGGGCCCGACCACCAGAGCTTCGAATTCAGCAGGTCTGGGGTGGGGCCTGAGACTCTGCATCGCTAAGATGTTGCCAGTTGTTGCTGACGCTGCCAACCCCATACCCACGATGAGCAGCACCGTCTAGATCTCTGCTGCTCAGTCACCAGGAAGCTTGTTAGAGGCGCAGAATCTGCGCCTCCGCCAGCCTCTGAGTCAGAACTTGCATTTTAACAAGAGCCCAGGTGATTCTTAGGCTCGTTCAAATTCACTGGGCAGTGGAACGGCGCTGTCCATTAGAACTTTCTGAGATGACAGAAACGTTCTAGACCTGCACTGTCCAATACAATAGCCACCGGTGATGGTTGAGCATTTGAAATGTGGCTCAAGTGACTTAGGAGCTGAATTCTGTATTCTATTTAACTTTAATTTAACTTAAACAGCTGCAAGTGCCTAGTGGCTTCCATTTGTCACCACAGGTCTAGAGTGACCCAGCTCTGAGGGTCTGTAGGGGTTGTCATTGTGTAGATGGACAAAGGTTCAGAGAGGGATCAGAACCTGCTCCAGGTCCCTCAGTGAGTCAGTGACAGGCTGGGACCAGAACAATGTTCTCCCCTCTGCAAAGCCCTGCCACCAGCGTTCCAGGATTTGCATGCAGGACTCCCTGAGAGGCTCGGAGGAGAAAAGGGGGAGGGAATTGGGGGTTAGAACTGAAAGTGACCCCCAGTTTGCAGCTTGGACCTTGGGCGACAATGGTGCAACTTGGTGAGACACGGCTGCAGTGCTGGGGGAGGGGAAGACGAGTTCAGCCCTAGAAGGTGCAAGTTGGAAGCCTGTGGAGTGGGCAGTCAGAGATGTCCAGAGGCCCTGGGCTGCAGCCCCACGGAGAGTGCAGGGAGGGGCCAGAGGGTTGGGTGCCCCGTGCTGTGCACACCTGCTGTCCTCCACCAGGCTCCTTGGGACACGCTCCTTCAGTCCTCTGAGGTTCCCGTGGGCCCTGCTTGCAGCAAGGGGTGATGTTCGGCAACCAACCGACGTCCCAAGCACCTGTGCCCTCGCCATGCACCAGAGTGTCTGCAGCTTAGAAAGGCTCTTGGAGGCGCCACCTCCCTGGACCTCTGACTCAACCCAGCCTGTCTGGTGCCCCCTTGTCTGATGGCCGGAGGAAGGGGTGAAGTGAGGCCAACTCAGCAAACCCTCACAGCACAAGTTCTGCCCCTTCTATAGCTCTGCGCTCCGTGAAAAGAGATCCATAAAATGCCTCGCCACACACAAATAGAAAGGCTATTTCTGGAACTAGATAGAGAGTGAAGTGGCAGGAGGGCGAGGATCAAGGAGGGACAGGCCTGGTTACCAGCAGCCCTGAGGGGACCAAGGGCTGGAGAGCGGGCCAGCTGGGGCCGTGGAGGCAGGTGGGCCCCACGTGAGAGGACTTGCAGAGTCACAGCTGTCCACCCGCAGTGGCTGTCCGAGAGGTGGTGAGCTCCCCATCGCGGAAGGAGCCCAGGCCGGGACTGGAAAGCAGCCACTGGAGAGACTGAAAAGGAGCTCCAGCCTCAGGAGGAGGGGCTGCACCAGACAGTCTCGCGCCCTTTATTTTCCCGGATTCGCTCATCCCGTGAACTTCGTTCCTGCAAAGGGGCCGAGTAGCCGTTTCCACTTACGTGATTTGCCATCCCGGGGATCCCTCCTCTCCTATTGCAGTCTCCCCGCCTCCCTCCCAGCTAATTAGTGTTGTTCATGTGCAGCTAATCACAGGTGTCACTGCGGGGTGTGGCCCGGTGCTAAGTGGCTCCACGGGCCAGTTCTTCTCAAATTCCCATGGGCATAAGAACCCCTTGGGGACCTGATCCAGCTGGTCTGGCCTGGGGCCTGAGAGCCTGCATTTCCAAGAGGCTCCCAGGTTCTGCTGGGACCACACCTGGAGGAAACAAGCCTGGGGCTGCCAGGGAGACCTGGAGGATTCCCTGACCGGGTGGCGGGTGAGCACTAAGGAGCCCCCTGTGCAGGAATTTCAAAGGAACGGACTCACTTCTTTCTGAAGCAGAACTAAATCTAAACCCCGTTGCTCTCCATCTTGGGGGCCAATCCCAGGCCCCCTGCTTGAGAAGCATAAACCTACTGTTAGAGGGCAGCTCCACCACGGCCTGGGGAAACTGGGCAACCTCTCCCCCTGCCCCACCTGTCCCTGGTGAACAGCTTCTGCCTGGAGGAGCTCTTTATTGGATCACAGGGTGGGCGGCTGAGGTCCCATCGGACCAGGGCCAGCCCGGCCCAGCCAGAGCTCTAGACTAACGAGTCTCCTTCCTCCCGTCCCCCAGCTGGCTGCCGACACAGAGGCAGCACCCTGCAGAGCCCCTCACTGGGAACCAGGAGGTCTCTGCCTCTGGCCTTTCCCCTGTAGGCCTCAATTTCCCCATCTATAGTGTGGGGACGTGGGCCGAAGGCTCCCTCGGAGGTACCTGGCTCTGCACCCACCCATTCAGGGTCTGGGGGCTCAGAGCAGGTGGGGATGGGACTGTGGGGGAGAGGTGGGTGTGAGGGGTGGCCCAGTTGGCTGGGGCAGGGCGGGTGGTTGCATCAGGACGCACACGCCTTCACAACCTCTCTCTGCACTAAGAGTTCTCAGATATTTTTAGGAAGGTTGGCGCCTGCTGGGCTGTGACTCATTAATGCAGCTGACGAAGATCAGCATCTTTTGCAATGGTAGTGGGAAGTTGAGAAGGTTCCCTAGAGCAGCTGTGGAGGTAGAGGGAGAGTCCCGGGGTTTCTACCCAGGGCTGTGTGTGCTGGGGAGGGGGCTTAGAGGGGGGAGGGGAGTGAAGTGTTGGGGGGACCTGGGAGTGTGCATTTTGAGAGTAAGGAACTTGGTGCCCAGGGCAGGGCTATTTGACCATGACAAAGCAGGACCGCTTCAAAGTTTTGTCAGTGTTCTGGAGAGATGCTCGTGTGTGTGTGTGTGTGTGTGTGTGTGTGTGTGTGTGTGTGATGGAGGAAGCCAACAAGGACACTGTGACATCATAGACCCAGGGCCTCTGTTGCTGATTTTGATAGATGTTTGTTGAGACCCTACTGTGGTCAGGCAGTGTGTTGGGAGGCCCATTCATTTACTGCTCTTTTGTCCATTGTGCATTTATTCTGTGCACCTGTATCGAGTGCCTGCTCTGTGCGGGCTCAGAGGCCTGGCTCTGATTCTGACTCCACTATCTTCTGCTCTGTGACCTTGAATGAGTCCCTTCCCCCTCTCTGGGCCTCAGTTTCCTCCTCTGACAAATGGGTGTGTGGTAATCATTTCTTCCTTGCCTGCCTCACTGTTAACATAATGGAGGCCAAGGCATTTGATGAACATCACAACATACTATTCTTGTTATGCCCATGGGACACTGCCACGAGGGGAGTTCAGTGTACAGAGCAACCAACCCCCTCCTAACCTCCCCCTCGATTCCCTCACAGCCATCCCGGAGGGCCACTGCAGCTTCTCCTGGCCTGCCCTTTCCCACAGGGCTCTTGGCTGGAGTAGGGGAGGAAGTGGGTTGCCCCACCAGACTCCATGCTGGGCCAAGGAGGAGAAAGCTGCTCCCTAGGCCTGGGTGTCACCCCAGGTTCTGCCACCTGCTACCCACCCATGGGATTGTGTTCATCAGGGTTCTCCAGAGAAACAGAACCAAAATGTTGTGTTAGCTCGGGATGCCACAAGAAAACACCGCAAACTAGGTGGCTTAAACAACAGAAATCTGTGTCTCACAGTTCTGGAGGCTGGAAGTCCAGGATCAGGGTGCCAGCATAGTTGGACTCTGGTGAGAGCCCCATCCTCAAGACCTCATGAAACCTAATTACCTCCCCAAATCCCCACCTCCTAATACCATCACACTGGGGGTTAGGGCTTCAATGTGTGGATGGGAGGGGACACATCTGGTCTGTAACTATATATATAAAGAGATTTATTACAAGGAATTGTCTCACACAGTTATGGAGACTAGCAAATCCAAATCTTCAGTGTGTCAGCAGGCTCGAGATCCAGCAAAACTAATGCTTAGATGACATCCTGGCAGAATTCCTTCTCACTCAAGGGGCGCTGGTCTTTTTGTTCTACTCAGGCCTTCAAATTACTGGATGAGGCCCATGTTACGGAGGGCTATCTGCTTTACTCAAAATCTACCTATTTAAATGTTAATCTCATCCAAAAACAACTTTCAAGTTGACACATAAGATATAACCACCATATAGATTGTGGGCCTGGCTTGGACATAAGCCCTGGGACCTTCTATGAGCCCTGGAACCACCTTTCCCATTTCATCTTTCTGGACCATGCTTAGAGTTTACAAAACTGTCCCTAAGGGCCCGCCTGGCTGTATCAGCTTATGAAAGATGCCAAACATCTGTGGGGTCTGGGCTTCAGGATGCCAGGTACAGTGCTGCTTCAAGGGCAAGCTGACAGGTCACTCCAGTGTCCACACTGCTGTAAATTCAGAGACTCAGAGTCCAACATTTCTTTTTCCCTAGAACAACCTCCAAGATGCCTTGTAACCTTTTAGGTTTTGCAGTTTAAAAATAGCAAGTGCTGCACAGCTTGGGTGTGAGGGAGGCCAGGGGCGGGTGCTGCTGGGCAGGCCAAGAAAGGCTGCAGGCTGGTGTGGGTTGGTGTGGGCCCCGGGCGGGGCCTGGGGACAAGGCCATCCCTTCCTTTCTTCCCCCACTAGCACCACTGAGCCCTCCTCTGAGCCCCCGGAGGTCACATGAACAGGATCCGGGCCCACCTGGAAGAACTTAGGAGCTGACACATGCAGGGACATCGGGGCTCAGCTCAGACCTCATGGGAGCTGGGCAGGTAGTGAGGGTGTGACTCTGGCCTGCCCGGAGGATTAGGTTGGGTCCCAGACGAGAAGGCTTTTGACCAGCCCTGAGGGGAACTGGGGTTTTCCCAGATGCCCCGGGTGCTCTGTGGAGGGAAGACAGCGGTCTCCAGTTCCCACAGCAGAGCAAGGAGCTTGGACTGGAGGAGCTCCAGGCCCCAAATCAAGATAATAAGTCTGCTTCCTGTGCTCCCAGGTCCTTCCTTCATGGGCGAGCGCGTGTGAGCGAGTGACACCCTGCCTCCAGCCCGGCTTGCGCTGAAGCAAACGTGGCTCAACACCGCGAACTTGAGCATGTGTGCAGTCCCTGGGCGCCCCAGCTCTCCCTCACCTGCCACAAGCCCTGGGGCTGCTCTCAGACCTGGGGCTGTAACGCAGGCCCATCCGCCGGCCACTCACACAGATGCCTGGGCTGGGAGCAGCTCTGACTTGCCTTCCTGTGGCCTGAGTCCCCTGACTTCCGCCGTGGTCAGCGGGCCCCTCTCCCTTCCAAGCCCGGGGGCCGCCGGCAGCACCATATCTGGGGCCACCTTGCCCCAGCTCCCCTGTCACTCAGGACAACGTGCTTCCGCGACGGAAGTCAACCTGCTGGGCTCCTTCGCCCCCCACTCGTCACCAGCTCCCTGAAGGCAGGATCCAGGGCCCTTCACCACCCCTACCCCCTTAGTGCCCACCCAGTGCCTGTCGCGTCCCCTCACTCAGCGTTTCTGGACGACTGGGCAGTTCTGAGTCCCCTGTCCCAGGCTATCACCTGCCTCTCACCTGAGCTGGGACTGATGGATGCCCATTGACCTCAAAGAAGTTCAATAAGGAGCAAGTAGATGGGAAACAAGGAAACTGAGGCACAAAGGTACCAGGTGGTGAGACAGGAGGGGGCACAAGCAGGTGCAGCTCCTGGGAAGCCCAAGCTGTCCTTTCCCCACATGGTGGCCTCTTCCATTGTCTTGTCGCACCTCCCCTCAACCCTGGTTGCCCAGAGCCCTCCACTGCTGTTCCTTCTCCCACCTTGTCTCCTTCGCAGAGGGTCCCACGCTTCAAGATGATCTCCTCGTCTCCCCTCCACACCCCCGCCCCCCGGGCTTCCGAGTCCAGCCAGGTGTCCAGAGGAAAGTAGCCAATTCAACTAAACCGCATGGACACAGATAAACCAACCGACGTCCAAGTGGACCCTCGCAAGGTAGCCTCGGTCCAAGGGACACTCTGAGTCTGGAGGGGAGAGGAAGATGCTCTGCCAGTGGCCAGCTAGCTGCGTGATGCCCTCTGTTTTGCAAACCTGAGGGTAAGGCAGAAACAGAGCCAGGTCACCCCAAGGCCGCCCACAAAGGCCTGGGGCCCCATTTGCCCCCCGCTCAAGGCTTCACCAGCCCACTTGGGCAGCCCTCTTTCCTCCCGTTCTTGTGGACCCTCCTTACTTCCTATTACCATCTCGACACCTGACCCCCAGTGACGTTCTACATTCTTGAGCCGAGTGAGAGGCCTCATGGAAGTCGGTGACCACTCCCTCAGGCACAGAAAGCTAGTCTTCCCTCAGGCCTCTGAAAACCTGTCCAGCGCCCTCCCTGCCTCCCCTGCTCCTTTCAAGCCTTGCTCAGAAGGACCCGAAGTCTTCCGGGGGGAGCTTTCCATTCCAGATGGTAGACGAAGCACAGCCTTACTCCCTCCCTTTCCCATCCACTGGGATGCCTGTAGAAATGTACAAGCATGGACGTCCCCAGCCACGTGGCAAGGAGCTCATCAGTGGCGAGAGATTGTATTGACTTTCTGGAAAAGGGGAAGATTATACGGAACTGAAGGATAAGCCAGAGCAAGGCAGTCACAACCTAAGAGTGGCTCAGGAGAGGCCAGCACCACTCTCTCAGAGGTCCGGCAGGGGCCCGCCCTCAATATCAGAGTCCCAGAAGGAGAAAACCAAATGTGCAGGTTTAGAGGTTAGGAGAAGATAACCTAGTTTGAAGACACAGGTCTTTGGTCTGAAAAGCAGAACACCCTGGAATATCCTTATGAAATTTGAGAAGGTCAGGGATAAGATCTTATCTTCCAGAGAGTGAAAAACAGCTCACCTGCAAAGAAAGGGAATCAAATTAGCTTCAACATCTGTAGCAGCAGCACAGACAGTAGAGGCCAATGGGTTCAGAGGGAAAATGATTTCGAGCCTTTGATCCTATAACTATAGATTATCAACTAAAGACCCTTTCCGACAAAGATTGTTTGAGGGTGTGCTACAAGCAAAATGAAAAAGGGATCTACAGAAGAGGGAGGCGTGGTGTGGAAGGAACAGTGGAACTAGCCCAGCGTGATGCCCTTAAAGGAAATCTCAGCTGGGGAGCTCACGGGACCCAGAAAGCTGATGGTCTGATATAGGCAATTCTACAAACAGTGTGATTAAAAATCCAGTGGTTGTAAGGCTATGGAAAAGAAGAGAAAGAGTGAAGAGTGTGTTTCTTTTTTGAATGACAAAAAGAGGCAGAACAAGAGGCAGCCAGGAAAAAGGAAAGCTGAGCAAGCAGTTGTGGTGCAAAAAGGTCTGCGGCCAGCTGCAACGCAGTGGTTGACGTGTCTGAGAAACTGACACGTGTCAGGTAAGAGCATCCTGCATCCCTCTGGTCCAGGCTTCGTGTCTTTCTTCTTCAAGCAGCCTAGGTTTTGTGACTAAGGGATACGATTCCATCTGTAAGGGACTGACTTGAACGATGTTTACGTGATCATAGTATTGTAAATCTATGTTGAAATCAACCTACCAACAAAGCCCAGAAGTCGTAGTTACTGAATAGCTTGTAAATGTTGTAGCGCTGATCATGGAAAAGAAGTTGAGCACGTAAAAGAAGTCAGAACGTGGGGCTGGGAGGCTGGGGGCTGAGAGGAGGGGCAGAAACCGTTTTCTTCTCCTGACAGAGTGGACAGCTTGGAGACCTGTGCAAAGCCAATGCAACAGAACATATCAGGTTTAAACAAATTACTTAATGTCATAAGGGTACCCAATAGAAGAGCTAAACGTAACATAACAAAACTAGGAGAGAAGCAAAAGCTGAGGGGGATGATGTACACTAAATTTATCACCTTTCATGGCAGGAGGTCAATAGATCCTGTCCAGAGTTAACACACCATGAAATAAAGGTCTAAGCATACTTAGAACTATGGTGTAACCACCAGAACGAACAAAATTCAGAGCAGTGGAATAGAAGCAGTCAGATTGATTTCCAGTTGATAGTGGGACTGGGTGTAGTCAGAAGACTCATTTTGTATTTAATACCGTTCTTGACTCTTTGCATCTCTACTTAAACATCTGCCTCGTACTGTTATCATGAACACACAGTTGTAATGTATTTTAAAGTCTTACAGGGGAAGGACTGAGGGAAGGGTCTGCACGGCTGATCAGGTGTGTATGCAGATGTGGGGTGGTGAGGAAGGGGCTGGAAAATGGAAGTTCCATCCTGTCCTGTGGGTGCATGGAGATTCCTCAAGAGTAGGGAACCCATCGCATTATACCCAGGCCACGGATCACAGCAGGTGCCCAAAGAATTTTCATAAGTGGATTAGAGGAAGAGAACTAGGTAATGTCAATGCTAGGCTCCTCCTACACACAGATGGAAGATGGCAGAGGGAGGAAGGAAGGAAGGAGAAAGGAGGGAGGGAGGTGGGGAGGGAAGGTCACTGTATGTAAACCCAAGGTTCCCCAAAGGCTCTGTTGGGGCTGGTTGCTCCCTGACCTGTAGCCTCATTCCGGGCACTTGCCTTCATGGGGTCCTTGGGGCATGTGAAGGTGACTGATGCTATCACCTCTTCACGAGGCTATTTTCAGAGCTGGCTTCATGGGTGTGTGACCTGTGCAGTCACCTGGGGCCCTGCACTCAGAAGGGCTACATGCTTGGTTTAATGCTCTACTGTCACCATCTTGTAATCCTTAATAACTTCTGAATAAGGGACCCCACACTCTCATTTTGCATTGAGCCCTGCAACTGGTATAGCCAGTCCTGCCTACAGTCCTATAACGGCTCTAACGGTAATCATCTCGCTCCTTGAGACTTGTCCCCTGCCCTAGGCCCTGGGATCCCTCAACAGAGATGAAAAAAACAAGGCCTTGGTTTAGAGCAGCCTGCAGCCTAGAATGGGGAGAGGGTCAAGAAAACAATAAATGATGATTATAGCACAGTGAGAGCTTCGTGAGACATTGGGCATAAACAGGGATTGTGGAGGGAATGTAGGATAGAGAACAGTTTGCTCTGCAGCCCCGTGATTGGTACCCAAGAGATCTCAGGCTGAGAGAGGGAATGCATGTGGATGCACCGGAGGGTGCAGGGCAGGTGGGGAGCATTACAGCTTCCTGTGGCTAAAGCACATGCTGCTGGGCTGGGGAGAAGCAAGAAAGGAGGCCACAGAGGCAACAGGCCAGGTTACAAAGTTGGAGCTGTGTCCAGCAGGTAGCTGGTTTTAAGCAAGGGAGGGAAGCACTCAATTACTGTACTAGAAAGATCACTGTCAGGTCAATGTGGAGCGTGGATTCCAGATGGAGACTCAAGCTAGGCATTCTCAGTCTATACCAGGAAGCAGTGCACTGCCCCAGACCCTGTCCAAGCATTTCCTAAGCTCTGTGGATGTTTGTAGGACGGTGATACTGTGCACATTGAAGTGAGTTCATATGCTTGCGTGTCGGGATGCATATCTGGGGATATAAGCGTTAAAAGGTAATTCTCCATGGATCTTACGTTTCTGAACATCTTGCAAATAAGGTGCTGATGCCCTTTGTTCTGGACTCTTTTCAGGATGTTTTAGAGCAAACAGCCTCAGTAGACAGACTTAGCGTCTTCTGCCCAAGCCCAGGCAGACAGGTTTCCCACTTGCTTGGTGTCTTAAGCTCAGAGGTCCTCAATATGACATAACCCGCTGTGTGCAGGGTGTTACTGAGTCTCCTCATGTTACCCTGTGGAATTTAGAGCTCAGAGAACTGGCACCAAAATGCTGATACTCTGGCAACTATGATTGCTGTTAGAAGTAAACCATCCTTCATCCCTGACCCAGGAATCTTGTGTTTTCTACCAGCATCCATGACACTGTGGCAGGCAACTCGCTAGTTTGCAAGTAGGAGAAACTCTCAGACCATTCACAGTTCTTGACGTATGTTTGTAAATATGTATGTTTCGGTGAACCTGTTTTTGACCACATTTGTATGTATACACAAGGATTAGAGGGTTGTGGGTTGAGGGTTGTGGTATCAGTGGGAAAGGGTGTTTCAGAGTTTGTACTTATTGGGAAATCAGCCCTTGGATGTTTGAGTTTGTACGAGACAACTGTAAGCATGTACTGAATACGGGACTGTCTCAGGTCTCCTCGTTGAAAGATGGGAAGGATTTGGGGACTAAGGGACATGGAGAGACAGGCGCCTCCCTCCTCCACCCACCCACCTGCCACCTGGGCTTATGGGGACCACTGCTGGAGCACTGGATTTCCCCTGGAACAACTGTAGTGACCACAGGAAGAGGCCTACAGAGGACCACCAGATAGAACAAGTAGCTGAACTCTTAGAAGGTGCCCCCGCTTTGTGGGATAAGATCTTCCCCGCCTCTGCCCACACCATCTTAAACTCACCTTCCACAATATTCCAAACGTCTGTCAACACCTGGCCCATCCAAGGCCAACCGAGTCAGGCTCTGGGGCATATGGCATAGCACTGTTTTTTTAAAACCTCTCTGGCTGTTTCTTCTCTAGCAGCTATGCTGAGACCCTCTCCTCCAAGGTGCCTGTTATCTCTTTCCAGCCAAGAGAACGGGTTGGGTCTCCATCAGTTAACTATCGTACAGTGTGGTTGCAAGAGGGGCCTGAGTCCATCCCCACCGAACAGCATTTCAGCCCCTCCTTCCGTTTCCAATTATTTTGCTCCCATCTCTGGATCCAGTTGGCTTGGTAGAGAGGGAGGTTGGGTAGAAAAGAAATAACAACTGATTATTTACTGCTCTGAGCACAGTGCTGGGTGCTTTACCTGCAGTATCTTCTCTGCCTCCTCGGATAATGCCCCGTGCTTGATGCTGTTATCCCTATTTGAGAGGAGAAAGCTGAGGACCAGAGGACCTTGGCAACTGGTCCAAAGCTCATGCAGAGAGACAGAGCCCAGCAAGGCTTGGGGGAAGAGGGGGTGGTGAGGAGAGACAAACAGGAAGTGAGAAGAGAAGGTATTGCCTATGTTACAGATATAAACTGCAAAGGTACCAAGAAGGCTTTTCGGAGGCAGATGAAGCATGCGGAACTGGCAGGAGGAGACTGAGTGCGTGTTTTGAGAGGCAAGCTAGCTGGAGTCCCAAACCTTGCAATGGATGGAGCCAGAATCTCTCCAGGCGGTAATGAATAACAACTGCACATTTCTGTTCCTCTGCATCATCTAGAGATCAAACTGCCCCCATCCCCATATCCACACCACCCCTGAAATCTGTAGGTGGGTCCATCCTGGCAGGTCAGCTCCGACAGCCCAGCCCCTGAGGAAGTCTCGCGAGGCACACGACGGCCTCATTACCTCCTCTGGCTTCTCTGAGCCCCTCTTATTAACATTCAGGCAGCTCCTCACGCCATTAATCGAAGGCCACAGAGGAGATGAGATCTCATCTAGCCTGGCTGAGCCGCATTAAAATCAATTAAAAATGAGAGATAAGCCTCCTCTTTCCGATTGAAAAATTCGCAGGAGCAAGAGAAAGACACACACAGCCCATCGATCATCCAAGACTCTGCTTTCCTTGGCTTTTTAAAATTTTTTATAAATTTTTAATTTTTTTTTTTTTTTGCAGTACGCGGGCCTCTCACTGTTGTGGCCTCTGTCATTGTGGAGCACAGGCTCCGGACGCGCAGGCTCAGTGGCCATGGCTCACGGGCCCAGCCGCTCCGCATGTGGGATCCTCCCTGACCGGGACACGAACCCGTGTCCCCTGCATCGGCAGGCGGACTCTCAACCACTGCACCACGATGGAAGCCCTCCTTGGCTTTTTTTTAAAAAAAAAACAGCTGCAGATGAGCTGGCTGAGCTGGAAGGTCTTCTTGTGATGAGCCCTGGCCAGTGCCTCCCAGGCTGGATTTCAGGTGCCAGCAGGACATGCCTGCTATCCTGGGGCATTGTCCGCCTGGCCAGCCTGACAGCCTGGCAGTCTGACCAAGGTGTAGTGAGCAGAGAGAGGCCAGGGGAGGGTCCAGATGCCTGTCCTTTGAGCCATCTCCAGAGCTCCATTTTCACTCCTGGCCCAAAGTTTAGCCCTCCGGGAAATCGCTTATTCTGGGCTTATCTTAGCTGTCCATGGAGAGCTGGGCAGAATTAGGATTCTCTTCTGTTCCTTGTCAGAGAATTTTTACTGCTGTGATAATTCCTGTGAAGCTGCATTTTCCAAGGAAAATGGTGTGTGTGTGTGTGTGTGTGTGTGTGTGATGCGCTGGGCCCTGCACCACACAGAACCTAGCTCATTAACAGGTACTAAGTAAACTTACATTTGTCGAACGAATGAAAAAATGAGGCTGAAATGCATCTGTCATCCACCAGCCATAACCAAGTAAACAAGTAACATTTGGTGTCAAGTTTGGTATTTCTGCTCGTAACCCTATCAGTTTAATTTCTTTGTTCATTTATTTATTTAACTGGTGGCCAAGTCTTCAGTGGGCCTCTTGACACACCAAGAAAGCGTTCATACAGGCACACCCCGTCCCAGCACACTGTCGTGCCCAGGATGGCAGTCTTCCTGGAGCAGATGGGCTTCACCTTAGTCTCTAGGATGAGTGGATTTGGTTAGGAGAGGCTGGAGGGGAGAGCAGAAAAGATCTTGCAGAAAAGATCTTAATTGCCAGGGAAGGAGTCTGGACTTGCTCTGTGCGTGGGCAACCCCTGCTTATCCTACAGCTGGCCCACTCACACCCAAATGACTATTTTATACTCTACTCTGGGTCAGGGGTGACTCTAAGTTTAATGGATGATGAGAGTGTCTTGACCCAGAGCCACTGGGGCTTTATTGAGTGTTCCAATATGGGGGCAATGATTAGATTGGATTTAGAATACAATTCTTCCCAGCAATTTATGGAAGGATATTGACTTCAATGCATAATTGTTTCATGTAATTGGAGCACTCTGTAATTCATTCAGTTAGGAGCTTAACATGTAATGTGAGCTATTAAAATATAATTGCAAAGGGTGAGGCATCAGTAATAATCCCTCTGGACCAAGGATGTCACTGACCCAACCAAAAAACCATAGGCTGCATTTCTTTGTAGGGCAGGGGTTTTCCTTGCTTCTAATGGTGCAGGTGTGTGAAGAGCCAGCCTGTTAGGAAGAGACTGTCTGTTAAAAGAGTTCAAGCTTTGATTATTCACTACTGTGTAGTTCAGAGAAAACTATCAATGGACTGAGGTGCTTAGACCTCAGGGCAATGCAGGTTGTTTCAAAAGCCAGCCAGATGGTTAAAGAGAAGGGCCTGAATCGCCAGCTCTGCGATTGGGGGCCCAGAGAGCTGGGTTCTTAAGCCAACTCATTTTGTGATTTTGGAGCCCAGGGGACTTTGTTCATTTATTCATTCAACAAATATCTACTGAGTGCTTTCTTTCAAGGCCTTTGGAAGGGGTGGTCTTAAAAATATTTAACAGGGACTTCCCTGGTGGTCCAGTGGTAAAGAATCTGCCTTGCAATGCAGGGGAGGTGGATTTGATCCCGGGTCAGGGAACTAAGATCCCACATGCCGCAGGGCAACTAAGCCCACGTGCCACAACTACTGAGCTTACGCACCTCAACTAGAGAGCCTGTGTGCCACAAAATCCAGAGCCCACATGCCCTGGAGCCTGCACGCCACAACTAGAGAAGAGAAAACCCTCACGCCACAACTAGGGAAAAGCCCATGCACCACAACGAAGAGCCCTCGCACTGCAATGAAAGATCCCGCATGCCTCATCAAAGATCCAGCATGCCACAACTAAGACCCGATGCAGTTGAAATAAATTCAAAAAAAAAAAAAAATTTAACAACTAGTATGGCACAGGCTCCAAGCAATAAGAACGAGAAACTGACCAATCAGAATAGACTCTGCCTGTAAGGGACCAACATATTCTGATTTGCACAGGCAAGATATCAGCCCTGGAGCTGAAGATACAGCAGGGAGCACAACATTCTAGTGGCCTCGGAGGGAGGGGTCAGTGGGGCTCCCCAGATGAGATGCTTCTAGGTTGAATCCTGCAGGACCAGAGGAAGAAAGGAAGGAATAGGCATTTCAGGCACAAGTGGGATACAGAGTGGATACCACATAGACAAAGTCTTATAAGCAAGAGAGCCCCTGGGACTTCATGAATCTTCCAGTAGCCTAGTGAGGATGCTGAAAAGTCTTGATGCTGGGAGAGACCAGACCACAAAGGACATTGCATGATTTAATGAGATTTGGGATTTAATTCCTCAAGTTGATTTAGAACAGCTAAAGGACTTTTAGTCAGGAGGGAACTGGACCAAATTATCTTTCTAGTGTTTTTAGAAAGATCAATGTCTATATTCTAATTAATAGGTGAGTATAACAGGCCAGAGGGAAGGTGACCAGAAACTTCCCCAGTGAAAGAAGACAAGCCAGCATTTAGAAAAGAGTTGCTCTTAGGTACACCTTTAGTGTCTAGGGGAATGGGTCCTCCTAACGTTTGCCTTATGCAGGACATTCTCAGCCTGCATACAAGAAGTGATGCTTTGGGACATGTTACAGCCCAGGCAAATGGTTCAGGGCACCATTTGTGCCTAAAGTATGTTTTTCCAACATCACTGCTCTACCCCATAGCATCTTGTTAATGTCTCAGCTGCCGATGAAAGGGGAGCCTAAAGAGAATCCCAGGAACCGAGAGGCCTCCTTGTCCCAGATCAGCAGTTCTCAAACGTTTTGATCTCTGGACCCCTATTTTACACTCTTAAAAGTTATTGAGGACCCCTAAGAGTTTCTGTTTAGGTGGCTTATAGCTATCAATATTTACCATATTAGAAATTAAAGCTGAGAAATTTAAAAATTATGTATGAATTTATTTAAAACCAACAATAATAAGCCTACTATGTGTTATATTTTTATGAAAAAATAACTATTTTTGAAAACAAAAATAGTGAGAAGGGTGGCATTGTTTTACAGTTCTGCCAATCTCTTTAATGTCTGGTTCAATAGAAGATATTGGTCGTATCTTCGTCTGCATTCAACCCCCTGCAAAATGATGCACCACGTGGATTCTGGGACACTCCATTATTTCATACGAAAGAATGAGAGTTAAAAAGGCAAATACTATCTTCGTGTAGTTATGAAAATAGTTTCTACCTCCTGGATCCCCTTTAAGCTTTCAGGATCCCACAGGGGCTGTTGCTCTAGACCTTGTCCTGACAGATCTGCCCTTTGGAAGGAACCAGACCAACCTGCTAGGACCTCATTGTTTCCTGTGAAGGTGTCATCGGCTCCGCTAGACAGTGAGCTCTGATAGGACAGGGCCATGCCCAAAGGCAGGGGGTGGGTGGACCCATGTCCTCAAGACACTGCTTGGCAGGCACGTCCTAGACAACACATCAGACCACAAAGCCCCCAGGATGCATTAAGTGCATCCCCAGACCATCCAAGGTTGTGTGACCTGGAACTCTTCCTGGGCACCTCTCTTCTGTTCACTGCCCGCTGCCACGGCCATTTCATCACCAGGTACCTACCATTCGGTGTCATTAATGTCTCTCAATCTGTCCATCCCTCCATGTCCATTATTACCACCTGGTTCCAGGCACCCATCCCTCTCCTGGGCTCCTGCCACAGCCCTACCTACACTAAAATCTCCCAACCAGGCTCCACAGAACTAAAAGACCCTTCCAAAAAACAGATCTGAGCACATTACTCATTTGTTTAAGATACTCCGGGGGCTCCCACTTTGCACTAAGGCTGAGTAGCAAATCCCCCAGGGGTAGAGCCCCTCTGCCTTTGCAGGCCCACCTGTGTGCCTCCCTAGCTCACTGTATTTCACCCCCTGGGCCTCCTTACTATGTGTTCGTGCCTCTGGCTCACTCGAACCCAGGGCCTTGGCTCAAGCTGCTTCTCTACCTGGAGCACTCCCCACCCTCTTCCCCTGCTTTACCTGGACGTACACTTTAGCCTCAGATCAGTCATCATTCCCCTCTGGAAGCCTTCCCTGACCTCTCTGACTAGGTCCATTCCCCCTAACAGAGACATTTATAGCAACTTTCATAGTTTCCGTTTTATAACAATTGGTTTAATTATTTGACCAATATCTAGTTCTCCCCCAGCCTGTGATAGTCACTGAAGACCAGTACATTAGTATCAATAGTTATGCAACAAATTTCCCCCAAACTTAGTAGGTTAAAACAGCAATTGTTTATTATCTCACAGTTGCTATTGGTCAGACATCTGAGGGCACCTTAGCTGAGTGATTCTGGGTCAAGTTCTCTTCGGGGGGTTGTAGTCAACATGTCAGCCAGGGCTGCAAGCATCTGAAGGCTTGACTCGGGCTAGAAGATCCATTTCCATGATGACTGCTGGGCCTCGCCATAGGGCTACTTGAATGTCCTCCCAACATGGCAGCTGGCTTTCCTCAGAGAACAAGTGATGCAAGAGGGCAAGGCGGAAGCTACGATGACCTCACTTCAGACATCCCTCTCCTTCCTTTCCACAACATTCTATTGATTTCACTGGTCAGTCCTAATCACTGTGGGAAGGGGCAATGCAAGTACATGAATACCAGGAGGAGGGGTCACTGGGGCCCATCTCGAAGGCCGTCTGTCACAGATGGGAGCCCCATCTGTCCTTGATCACTATTTTATCTTCAGTGCCTGGCACATTGTAGATATTCAAATAATGGTTTTTCAATTCCTGAAAGAGGGTTTGACTAGGTTATCCAGAGTAAGAGAGGATGGGTACAGTAAGCCTGCCCGCCCCCCTTAGCATTTCCAGCAAATTCTCAGAGATAATTAAGTCCCAAACTTTGCCTTGCCCCAGTGGTCCCAAAGCAAGGGTATCCATGTCCTTCTCAGAGGGGTAAGAGAACATAGTCTGGCCACAGCCCTGCCCAAAGTCAGCTGAGGCCTCGGATGTGGCTTTCCTGTGGGTGCTCCCTGAGCAGCTGTTCATTCCTCAGACCTTTGGATCAGAGGGGCAGCAATTGAGAGAAGTGGAAAGCGGTGGTTTCACCTTCTTTGCTTGTTCCATGTCTGCTGCCCTCCAACTAGTCTGCAGCAAGGGTGGGGTGAGCTGCACACACAACTCTGTCAGGTGCCTATTTTTAGCGGCTCTGCTGGATTACAAAGCTTCGTCACCAAGGAGTGAGGGAAGCAGCTGACACTCCAGCCTGCAATCTGAATGTCTCTCCGAATGGGTCTGCCACCGAAACATGGCTCGTCAATAATGCATGGGGCTATTAGCACCAAGCTGGGGAAGACTTGCTCCCTCCCAGCGATCAAAGCTGCCGCCTGAGAGCTGAGCTGGCGATCAGATTTCATGGGCGCCTTATAACCGCTGCCCCTGCATATGAGATTATAATGGGCTGTTTCATGTCCAAGGATGAAAGCAGCAAGGATTTGGGAGAAAATCCGGCTTCCCAGAGAAATCAAAACACTTCCGTTTCATTACAAATGGATGCATGACACCGCTAATAGCTCCTCTGAGCGGGAACACGGCAGGACCAGCTGTCTACATCGGCGGCTTCTCTCGGATGCTGTGTGAGACATGTGGGATGCAAGACCAGGGAAGCCACTTGATTTCCTTATGTTCGGTGCACCTCCCAGACCATAGGGTCCTGTCTCAGATCCCTAGGAGATTCACCTCCATCCCGCTGCATTAGCAAGGGTTAAAGTAGTCTCCTTGGAGGTGATTGGGTGGTTGAAGCAGGCATCACCGAAGAAGAGGTGGCCGCAGCCAGCCACTGACATCACATTAATAGCTCCTCATTACTGTGCATGATCATATGTCCAGCACTTTGCATACAGCACCTCTAATCCTTGCAGCAGCTGCCAGTGTATTATTAGATCTCGCTACGGTGAAGAAACAGGATCAGAGAGTTTAAGTGATCTGCTCAAGGCCCCCCAGTTAAGAAGTGCTGGAGCTCAGATTGGAGTCCAGGCCTGAGCCGGTGCCCTGTACCAGCTGCTCCCGCAAGTTCCCTCCAGAAGCAAAGCCAAAACCAGTAGCAAAACAGAGCCTTCCCGGAAAAGCAGGCCTTTTCATGTGAAATGTGGTACATTTAGCCAACATCACTGTGGCGACCCTTAGGCCTGACTTATGAGCCTTTGCACAATCAGACCCTTGTCTTCATCCCAGCCATCTTTCCGTGTCTTCTCCAAGGAGCTGTCTCCTTTCCAGCCCACAGGAGCTGGCCTGGGTGTAGTATAGCTGAGAAGCTGATTTCTTCCAGCTACTGGCTCTGAGCCCAGGGTGGTCGTTTATCTTCTCTGGCCTTGCTTCCATCATCTGTGAATTGGAGGTAATGCCACCTCCATGGTAGCAAGGCAGCCCGGGAGACAATCAAGATAGCTGAATGGGACCCTCCTGGCTTGCCCTGTCGATCATACGAGGTACCCCCTGTGGCCTGGGTACCCAGCCCTGCTACAGTAGCTTTCCCTGATCCATCTAAATCCCCGACTAGGGGAAGCTTGGGTCACGTCTCCTTCTCCTTCAAGAATAACTTCCCCATGTCACACTCCCACCACCCACTCTCTCATCATCTCTAATTTTGTGAGATGAGTCCACAGGGCACCAGCTTGGCCAGGAGCCGTGTGGGGCAGCGTGGCGGGGGGAGGGAGTCTCTCCACCTCCACCTCCACCTCCTGTCTGCCTTGCCCCCATTGGACCCACCTGGGCATCAAGCATAAAGCAGACCCAACAGGGCTGATGGCAATTCTGCAGACCTGGCTTCAGAGTGTGGGCAGGCTCTGGGTACAAGGACAATCAGCCCTGTCAGTCTCCCTGGCTCAGTGGACAAAAGGGCTCCTCCAGCAGCCCAGAGTCAGAGGCAGGCATCCTTGGCACACTCCGAGAATAGCTCTTCACTTGGAGGATAAGCTGGGCTTCCCTGCCTGGGCTGGAACATGTCCCTGTCACTGACCTAGAGGCAAAGTTTCCATCTCGGAGGCTCACCTACCCCACCCTCTTTGATACCGTTATTTAATTATGTATCTGTCTCTCCCACCCAACCGGAGCCTCTCAAGGCGTGGACTGCGTCTGGTGTATGTCTGTGCGCCCAGGGCCACAGAGCATCTGCACCAAGGAAGTGCTCAGGGTTCTGAGTGCTACTCACAGTGGGGGGGCTGATGAGGGATGTGGGTTGAGGTCTGGAGATGTGGGAGGGCATCTCAGGCAAAGTTGGAGGCCCAGAAAAGCTGGGTTGGAGGGGCAGAAGGGAACCTCAGTGACGGGGCTCTTTCTAGGGCACTTAGGAACAGGCATTTGCAAATCACAGATCTTGTGCCATTGAACAGAGCTCCAGGCACTGTCAATCCACTTGCCAGACTCATTCTCATCTGCTACTGAAGTCATCTTTCTGCCTTCTGTGTCACCAGCTCCTTGCCCAGGAAGGGATGTCGGTGTATGTGCATCTCCTCCAGCACTTGCTACCCTGTGGTGCTCAGCTGGGTTGAACTGAAGACACATCCGGGAAAGTCCATATGCTGTTGACCCGGCTGCAGGCAGCACAGCCCCAAGTCTCATTAAACACCCACATGGCCTTTGATGGCACTTCCTGCATCCAGACCTGCCCGGCATCTAATCTAAATTCTTCCTGCGGAAATGTAAATAGCTATTGGTTTGGTTTAGAGATATGCCAGAGTCCTCCTGTACTCGGCAGGGCTGCAATGACAGTGCTTTGCCACACTGGGCGGTAGAGCAGACACCATTCCTCCCAACTGGCCCTCATCACCCCGACTCATCAGTCAGCAAGGGTCTTGTGTGGCTTCCTTACCCTTCGTCCTGGAGCACCCTCTCCTGGCTGCCCCAAAGCTCTGCTCCTTGCCTTCTGATGCTCCTTCCATTGGACCCAGAAGTCGCTGTGCTCACAGACGGTGCCAGGCCAAGCACCCATGACCCACTGTCCCGAGGGCAGGTGCAGTGCCCCGGGGTGAACTGGGCACAGGCCATTTCCACTTGGCTCAGCCATCCACCTCCAGGATGCCCCCTCCATCTCTCAGACCCCTTTGCATACCCAGCTCAGAGGTTTTCTTTTTTTTTTTAATTATACTTTTGGCTTACAGATAATTGTAGATTCGCATGCAATTGTAAGATATAATACAGAGAGGCCCTGTGTACTCTACCTTATGTCTCCCAATGATAAAATCTTGCAAAACTGTAGTGCGATACCACAACCAGGATACTGAGATACTAAAACTGAAGCAGTCGAGATACAGAATGTTTCCCAAACCACGAGGATCCCTCATGTTGCCTTTTATAGTCACACCCACTTCCCTCTTGTCCTACCTCCTCCTTAACCCCTGAACACCATTAACTAATCCAGTTCTGAGGTTTTCTAAGCAGCTCTCTGCTCAGGTCCCAGGCCGCTCCACCCTCCTCCTGGCCCCTGTGGGGTCCCCTCTCCTCAGCTGAGCTCCGACATTCTCCCACCTCAATCCGATCTCCTGTCTCTGGCTCACCCCCACAGGCAGAGACGGGCTTGGCTTGAGCCTTGTGGATGGAGCCCTGGCCTGAGACATCACTAACTCCCAGGAGAAGCTCAGCAAGCCTGGCCTCTCCCTGGACCTCAGTTTCCTCACCCAGACAGGGGAATCAAGGTAGATGTTCTCTGTAGAACCCCGTCACCACCCATGGAACAGCCACTGTGAAATCCTCCACACCAAGCTCCATTTCCCCAGCCCCAGGCCACAGCTTAGTCATCCTGGGGAGGGTGAGATGTATCCCGTCAGAATTCTCTCATCACCCCTCCCAATGCCCACGTGCTGAGCTGTCCATCTGCAACCCAGTGTGTCAGGACAAAGACCCTGGCCTGCAGAGAAATAACTCAATAGGCTCCTGTCTGTTCTCCTGGTTCCGAAGCCACTTGTGGATTGAAGGAAAGGTTTTGGCTCAGTTCCCAGGGGCAGCAGAGGCTTCTGTGTTCCCAAAGCTGCACCTCACCCTTGGAGCCGAGCCCTGGGCCACTTTGATGTGCGAAGGGCTTTGATTGAGCAATTAGCTCTGAGGAGAAAATGTGTAAACAGGCGTCCCTTTATTGAACATGAGTTATTCCTTCTGGTGGACTTACTGGCTGGGGTGGCCTCCAGCTGTGACACAGGAAAGACTCTTTTGTCAGGAACCCCAGTGCAAGCCCCTTCAGATACAGGTGTGTGCAGGCCTCCTTTCTCTCTGGAGGGGGGCTGGGACATGGAAACTTCCAGGGCCTGGGCTGTTGGCTGTGTTCACGACGTGCAGTCCTGGTCTCCTGCCCTGATGAAGGGGCCATGGCTCTGAAAGGGTGACGGTATTTATCTCTTCCGAAGGAATGTTCATTTGATGTCTAATAATTCCCTCCAAACCAGTGACACAGGGCTGTCTGCATCTGCCTGGAGCCAGCCTGGAGCATGTGTGTGCCCACCACCACAATCGAACTCAAGTGAGCTGGATGGAAGCAGCACCCACGGGTTTGGGCATCTCTTTCTTGAGTGTTATTTCAAGGTATCTTTGCAATTGTTCTTCTATTCCGGTGAGGAAATATGTCCAGGGAGGAAGGGACCTCCCAGTCACATGGTCCATCGTCAGGAGTGGGATCCAGACCAGGTCTGCTTGACACTGTACAGGCCTAACCCACTTCACCTCAGAGGCCCCTTTCATCAGGGACTTCACTCAGCCTTGCTTCCCTTTCAATACTCAAGATTAAAAAAAAAAAAAAATTAGTCCTTCAAGTCTCAGTCAAATGCCCCTTCTTCCAGGAAGCCTGCCCATTCTGCTTAGCTGTGCCAAATTTCTCTCCAGTCTGTACCATGTAACGCTTTGTCCCCTTCCTGGACTCTTTTCACACGTATTGCTATAGAGTTATTTGTACGCTCAATTTTGCCACCTGAAGCTCCCAAGAGGGCCCAAACAGTGCCTGATTCTCTCGTCCCCAGGCCCCCTTTCCCCCCACAAACACTTCCTTTGAATAAGTAAGGGTAGCTCACGCTTCCCCAAGGCCAAAGACAAGGAACTTAGGGTTAGGGACTTTAAACCATGCTCCCCTTCAGCTCTAGGGAGGCTCCAGCCAGGGGACCTGCTGTATAAAATTACTTGCGAAAGGAGGAAAGCGAGCGGCTGAGGTGTGTTTATCAACACACTGCCCGCAGGCTGCCCTCGGCTCAGGGCAGGGGCCCGGGGGGTTGCCACTAGCAGACTCCCCTGGTCTCCTGCCAGAGCTCCATTTCCAAGAATGAGCTGGTCAACAGCCTTCTAGGATTTCTAAGAATAAATGTGGTGGGGTGGTCACTGCTTTCTAGATCACTCACTGTATTACGGGAGACACACTGGTCTTTTCTGCATAATCACGGCCAACCCCACAGGCTGAAATCACAGAACGTTCCAGGCTCATCCTCCTCTTTGGCTGCGGGAGTGGAACTCAGAGTCAAAGCTGTGCCCAGAGCGGTGAGACGGGCCTGGGCTTGGACCTGAGCCTTGAATTTTGGGACCTACCTTTCCAAAACGAGGCTCAGTGACGAGCAGTAACATGCGGGCTGGGCTGGACTCCAGCTGGAATCTCCCACATGTGGTTCATCTGTCTATGCCCAGGGTGCCCCAAGCTTGGCCCTGGCCCTGCTCTTTGTTAAGGGCTGAGGCCCAAAGGATGTGATGGCCACCCAGGCTTTCTGGGGGCTCATGGTGCTGGCGAGAGCAGTCACCCCAAGGAGACCACCCCTGGGACTGTGGCTCTGGCACTGACTAACAGTGAGGCAAGTTCCCAGAGGTGGAAGCAATCCCGAGGCCACGCACAGGGAGTGTCTACAGGGGGTAGGAGGAGTGGGGAGATGGAAGCAAGGCCTGGAAGGATGGCCAGATCCACAGCGGGACAGAGGAAGTGTCTGCATCCAGGGTCTCTTCCAGGACCCTGTGTGGTCTCTCTGGAGTCCCATCATGGAGTGTGGGAGCTCGGGGTTGGGGCGGAGGTGGGTGTCTTCCGAGACGGCCCGGGCTCTACTTTAGGTCCTGCCGGTACCCTGGGGGCTGGGGCCTCCCCAGTTCCAAGCAGCCCCCCAGCTACATGACTCACTAAGACTCCCCCCCAAGCCCTGCCCTCTGTCCACAGAAACTTTGACCTTGCAAACAAATGCCCTGACCCCTTCCAGAGAATGACATCACCAAGTATGCCCTCTGTCCTGTCTGACACTCCTAGAAGTTCAGAATGTCCGGCAGACTGGACATTGCCCCCAGCCTGGGGAGCTAGATGGGTCCTACCACCTCTCCTGCCTGGGTGTGGAGGAAAGAAGCCAGAATCTGGAGTCCAACAGATACATGGGTTTAATCCCTGGTTCTGACACATATAGAAGATGAGTTGACCTCTCTCAGTCTTAATCTCCCAATCTGTAACATGGAGATTACCATGCTTATCTTGCATTGTAGGGAGATCAAGGAGAACCACCTGTGAAGGGTCTGGTGCTGTGCCTGGCATGCAGTAGGTGCTCACTAAATGTCCATTTCCGGTCTTTCTCCTCCCCGTCCTAAGCCTTTTTCCTCCGATGAGTGGCTGGGAACAGGAGTCTGGCTCTCAGGACCTCTGCTGGCAGCCGGCCCTCAGGGCACGTGGCCAGTGTAGGCTGCGTGACCACTGTGTGCTGGGAAAGCGCGTCTCAGATCACTGAGGGTCCAGTGCCCAGGCCCACTGTGTTAGCAGACAGAGGCTATGAGTGGAGCCGTCAGAGAGATGGAAACCAAGATGTCCAGAAGGGGAAGGGGCCTGGGATGGGCTGTTTGTGTAGGAAGACAAACAAGCTGCACGATAAGTGTGGGTAGCACGCGGGTGAGGGGTGCAGCCGGACCAGCGGCCTCGACTGCCAACTGGCCCTGCAGAAGTGTCTACGCCCTGGACTTTCCTGGGCAGAGCCCAGCTCTCCTTCGTAGTCCACGTCCTGCTTTTGATCTTCCTTTTTTTTTAACTTCTTATTTTGGAATAATTTTAGATTTAGAGACAAGTTACAAAGACAGTACAGAGAGTTCCCATACACCCATCACCCAGCTTCCTCTAATGTTCACATCTTACATAACTGTGGAACATTTCTCAGAACTAAGAAACTAACTCTGGGACAACATTATTAACTAAACTACAAACTTTACTCGAATTTCACTAGTTTTTCCTTAGTGGACATTAATTGTCCTTTTCTCCTGTTCCAGGGTCTGATCTCGGCTACCATGATGCATTTGGTTGTCATGTTTCCTTACTCTCCTTCCACCTGTGACAGTTTTCTCAGTCTTTCCTTATTTTTCATGACCTGTTTTTACTTGAAGAGTACTGGCTGGGTATTGTGTAGAAGGTTTCTCTATTTGGGTTTATCTGATGTTTTCATGATTAGACTGTGGTGATGGTTTGGGGGATTTTATTTTTATTAAAAAAGGTAATGCAGGATAGAGAGAGATGACAACAAAAAGGGAGAGAAAGAGAGAGACTGAATAACCCCTTTTCTTTCAGTTCGATTGCCTCATCAGCTCTAACTGTTATTCTAGTTAGCATGCTTCTGCGGGAGAATTGAATTTTGGAGCACAGGCTCCGGACGCGCAGGCTCAGCGGCCACGGCTCACGGGCCCAGCCGCCCCGCGGCACGAACCCGCGTCCCCTGCATCAGCAGGCGGACTCCCAACCACTGCGCCACCAGGGAAGCCCCCCCCTTTTTCTTTTATTGTGGCGAAATATATACATATGACATAAAGTTGCCATTTTAACCATAAACGGGCAATTCAGCGGCCGTGATTACATTTACAGTGTTGCATAACCGTCACCAGTGTCTATTTCTCAAACGTGGTCATCACGCAGACAGAAACTGTGTAACCGTGAAGCAATAACTCCCCATCCTCCTCTCCCAGGGATCTCTTGAGAGGCTCAGAGAGGAACCCCCCCTACACCAGCCTCATGCCCAGGAAAGAGGTCTTGTTGTTCCTGACCAGAATCAGTCCTTCTAGACCCCAGAGCTGCACAAAAAGGTCTGTTGGGGTCACTCTCTTGGTGGCACCCATCCCTGATTTTTAGCAAATCGAGTGCTTGCTAAGGACCGAGAAGAGTCAAAGACCCCACCTGGCCCTCCTCTTCTCTGGAAACGGTCCTGCCTTGGCTTTCTAACAAAGGCTGAGATATCTGACACACGCCCTCCACACACATCCGCCAAGAGCCCTCCTGCTGAGGCCTGGGCAGCCTGTGCTAGCATTTCTCTCCTGGGGCCCGATGTGGGGCTCTCCCTGCAGAGCACCCCGCACGGAGGTTCCCACCACCCACCAGCTCCAGCCCTAGTGCCCATCGTTGCTGTTCTGTGCAGGAAAGCATCACTACTGCAGCCTTACTTTGGGATGCCCTCCTCAGCAGGCTGGCTCCCACGTATAACTCCACAGCCAAGGGCATGCTGAACAGGATGGCCCAAAAGCCAGCTATGTATGCCAAGGGCCCAGTGCCGTGCAGATCACCCTCTGCCACCTTATAACACACCTGGAACATCAATGTGCCTGGCTTCCTGCCCCAGATCCGGGCACTCAGGACCAGGCTGCCCCTTGCCAGACTCCTATCATCAAGCTCCAGCCACCTGTCCCAACACTTGTATCCTCCAACCAGACATGCTTGCTGCCCGTGCACCAGCTGGCCTTCCTCCTATTGCCTGCTCCTCCCTTGCCTGCCTGTGGTTGAGGGCTCTTTGGGGGTGGCCCATTAACCCTTCTATGCCTGGCTGTCTGGGAGGAGTAGCTGCCATGTCCCGAGCAGCTTGGGCCTGGTCAGGGGAGAGCTGGAACTGGGTCTATTCTTGCTGATCCCTGGAGCAGTGGATGTGCTCCCTGCTCAGCAAAGGAGAGCCTCCCCCAGCCCAGGGGGGTCTCCTGGACCCTGGGGCCTGCATGCAATGCTATTTCTCACCACTGAGAGGGGCTGCTTGATGGTTAGCCCCTCAGGGCCCTGTCAGTCACAGTGGGTCCAACACAGGTCCCATCATCCATTCAACACTGTTCACTGACCACAGGATGGGCAATGGGGACACAGAGCTAGGAAACCAAGCCAGCCCTTGTGCTGTTTGATGGCTTTCTATGTCACAGACAGGGAAACCAAGAGTCAGTGCAGGCCCATATTCCAGGAGCCCCTGAGGTCCCATCCTCAGAGAGATCCCAGGCAGCCTCAGCTTTTGAGTCACAGTACCTACCCCCCTGGCCTACCAGAGCTTCACCCTGAGCAGATGGCTCAGTGGCTCAGAATACAAGCTTTGGAATCACCAGCTGCTTATTTGCTGTGTGACCTGGGGCAAGTAACCTAACTTCTCTGACCCTCAGTTTTTTCATTTGCAAAATGGAGATAAAAATTCCCATCAGTGGGGATCAGGTAGGCTTAACTTGTAGAAAATGCTTTCTTCCCTCCCCCTTTACCAAAAAAAAAAAAAAAAAACAATCCTTCTGGAACTCCTCGTGGCTTAGAAGACAGAACCCCAAACTCCTGACCTGTATATTCAAAGCCTGTATCTATTGGAACTCAATTTCCCCCCCCCTTTACCAAAAAAAAAAAAAAAAAAACAATCCTTCTGGAACTCCTCGTGGCTTAGAAGACAGAACCCCAAACTCCTGACCTGTATATTCAAAGCCTGTATCTATTGGAACTCAATTTAACTTTCCCAGTACAATGACCAACTCATCCCAGTTTCCCCAGGACTTTCCCGGCTTTAGCACTGAAAGTACTGTGTCCTGGGAGGTGTCTCAGTCCCAGAAACCAGGACAGCTAGTCACCCCATTTTCTAAACTCCTCACCTACAAACCCCTGTCATGAGAGCCCAGGTTCTGCACACCCCCCAGCACGGTCACCCCTTCTGAACTCTGGCCTTCACCAATGCTGTCCCCTCCACCTGAAATGCCCTTCCTCATGTTGGCCTGTCGAAAGTCAATGCAGCGTTCAAGGCCAGCTCCTCTGTGAGGGCTTCCGGTGCCCGTGCTAGAGTCAGACCCCCTGCCACTGTCCCCCAGGGCTCCCTCTGTGGCTCTGACACAGCTCCAGCTACCTCCCTCTCCTCACGGAACAGTGAGACACAGGGAGTAGGCACAGCTGGTGTTACACTCCTGTACACAGTAGGTGCTCCATAAATGTGCTTCTGTCACAGCCTCCTCCCACCGGGTTCACAGCCCCGCCCACCTTGTGCATTTGCCCTAGGATGTGAGCTCAGCAGAATGAGCCCCAGGGGGTGCTTAGGAAGAGACACAGCCAGGACAGGCCTTGCCCTGGGTCAGGGGATTTGCTCCCAGGTGGACCCCAGCCTGTCCTGACACCGCCCCCAGGGGTAAGAGCCCTAGACCAGGGCTCACCCGCTCCCAACAACCCGCAGGCCATCTGGCCTTTCCTCATCCACGGGAGGCGTAGTAAGCTCTCCGTGAGGATGTGCTACAGATGAAGGTATGGGCCGTCCCCTGGGGGCACGGGCGTCATTGATGGTTTCCTAGGGGACTAGGCGGTGAGTGCAGGGCAGTGGGGATGCTGAGTGAGGGGTCTGGGGAAATGGGGTCCCTCTAGCACCCTGGACACAGGGCAGGTGCAGACACCTGGGGGGAGTGGTAGAAGGAGAGAGGTCCCAGGTGAGGGGTGGCACCTTGCTCAAGTCAGGAGAGGGCCACAGGCCATGGGAAGAGCTGTCCTCTCCAGTGCAGAGAGCTGCTAATGGCGTGGGTCAAGCACTCTTTCAAAAGCAGGTGGTAGACATCTGAGCCTTCTACTCAAATCCCAGAGTGGCCAGCCAGAGGCCGAGGATGGGCCCAGGAAAATCCTAAAACATCGATTGGACTTTAGGGGAGATAGTGTGGGCGTGAAGGGAACAGATGCAGGAGGGGAGCTCCTGTCCCAAACCTCACGTAATATATGTGAGGTTTGTGCAGCCTCACATCCAACAGGAAAGGGCGGGTAGATGAGGCCAGACCAGCAACGGGAAGGGAAGCCGGGCGGCACTGTGCAGCCCCACCCCGGGCAGGAGCACGGTACAGCACAGGGCAGGGCGGAGGTGGGCGGCCCCAGCTGGGGCCCAGGTACCCTTCTTCCGCTGCGGAGACTGAGCTTTCGCAGCACGGCTCAGCGCCTGGTGAGGCAAGCAATGGAGGCTTCTGGCAGCCTGCGGAGAACAGGGCGTGGTACCTCAGGCGCCAGTGTCCCTCTGTGCCGAAGCTTGAATTGGAAGGACCGCAAGGCGATGGAGGCTCGTGCGAGGTGGGGCGTATCTCCAGCAGCAGCTACACTTGTTTTCGGTTCTATGCTAGACACTGTACTAGGTACTTCACTTGCATTACTCATTCAACACTCATTACTGGAGGCCAACTAAGCACCAGGGGTATGGCAGTGAGCGCTGTCACCATGAGCCCTCTGTCTTCTCACTTATTCCTCCCCCCAGTCACATGGGGCAGCGTCATTATCCCCACTGTACAAAGGAAGAAATTGAAGGTCAGAGAGATGAGTCGGCCCAAGGACAAGCAGGGGGGACACAGCAGAGATGGTCCCCCAGCCCACGCAATGCCAGACAGTCCTGAGTGTGTCTCCACTTCCTACCCTCCAGGACCTGTCAGTCCCACCCCAGCTTCCAAGGCTCCAGGGACCCTCCTCTGAAAGTCTGAGGATGTCAGGCTCCTTGTGGGCTGTTTCCCTGCAGTTTCTGGGGAGACGTGAGTTGTAGCAAGATCACAACACAGAGGACCCCCCCCCCCAGAAAAGTATGCCACCTCGCAGTATCTAACCTGGACCCCTAGCCCAGGTGCTCTTGGAGGATATTATTATGTGCTTTATTGGGGGGTGTGGGAGTCGGGGAGCTGTGTTATACATTTTCCTAGTTGTTGATGGTGGAAGACCCATTTTACAGATGAGGAAACTGAAGCCAGCATCACACAAGTAGGCAGAGCTGGGGCCAGAGCCTGGGTCCCCTGCTCCCAGCTCAGTGTTCACTTCAGGACACCAGGCAACGAGCCAGGTGGGCCTGCGCCCCCTCCTTTCTCTCATTCCAGCCCCTCCAGGACTCAGCAGGCCTGAGCTGCTTCAAGGTCCCCCCTCAGGGCCTTGGTAAACCTCCCTCCACAAAGGGAATGACCCTGAGAAGGACTGTCCAGAGCTGGGGCTGAGGCAGATTCTGGGGCTTCGGCTCTTCCAGACTCTCAGAACCCCCTCTGGTGGGTGCAAGGGGTCCCTGCCCAGAGCACATACCCTGAGGGGTGCCTGCTCCTGCCTCAACTGTCCCAGAGAAAGGGCCCCCTTCCCCCTCCCTCCCTGATCCCATCACTCAGAAATAAAAGGGGGAAAAAATACCTCCAGCTGGCAGCCATTCTGAAAACAGTTCTATTTTCTGCTCTTTTCCTGTTCAGAATAAACAGCAACATAAAATTTGAACAGAAGGATGGGAGTGATTTCCACATGGCCCCCTTACTTGGTGAGATAAGAAATAATTAATTGCCTGGATACTGTGAAGGGATTGTCCCAGAGCAGAAACTGCCTACTTTCTCGCAGAGACTTGCCCCCGGGAGATGTCACCCTCGCTATCCGCACTGCCTGGCAGGTTCTAGCCCCAACACACAAGGGCAGTGTGTGTTGGGGGCTGGGGGTTCCCAGCATTTCCACAGCACAGCAGGTCCCTGACCTGTCTCAGAGGTCCCCCCAAACCCGGGGTCTGGTCTGCCCCCGGGCCCAGGCCAGGTAGGAGCATCTCCTCATTCTGGCAACTACGGTCCCGCCGGCTCCTACACTCCACCCACAACCGGAGAGAGCTTCTTGAAAACACATTTTATCAAGTCCCCTCCGGGCAGCTAAAAACCCTCAAGATAAAGTTCAGACTCCTTAACATGGCCTAAAGAGGCCCTTCATGACCTGGGTCCGTATAGCTTCCAACCTCAACCCTTGGCTCTCCACACGCCTGCTGCTGTCCCTTCATGCAGGCCGTTCCCTCTGCCTGGACTGTCCTCGGGCCTGGCCTGCCCTGGAGGTCTCTCCCAGGCACTCCCGGGATGCTTGTGCATTTGTCAGTGCCTGGACGTGTAACACACTAGATTGCAGTTGTGGGTGTTCACACCGTGACATAGCAGCTTCTCACCAGTGTTCTATTTGCGACACATGGAAGCTTCGTGGTTATGTTACAAAAACAATGCCCTTCTGAGGCCCACAGGTTTGGTTTGTTTGAGGGGAAGGACATGTTTGATGTCCTTCTGGGTCCCTAGCACCTAGCATAGCATCTGGAAGAGAGGAGGTACTCAGTCAAAGTTCGTTGATTGAAAAAATAAGAGAATGAGTGAATAACAGAATAGGTGTTCAGAAAATGATTGAAAAACTAAAAGGATGAATGAACGCAAGTCCCATTACACCTGAAACATCAGTCCCTTGACTTCTTCCTCCGTCCGAGCTAGATGCATGGGTGGGATGGGCTCCGTTTCTTCAGAAGCACTAAAGTATCACTGGACTGCAAAGGGGATTCTTCAAAAGAATAAAACTGCATGGGGTTAGAAGGAACGCTTCCATGAGCTCATGGAGTGAATCAAGTCACAGAAGATGGCTGTTCCCTTGTCCACTGAGGAAGCTGAGCTCACTTAACTGGAGCTGGCTTTGCTCTGTTGAGTGGAGTTTGCAGGTTCAGGCTTGGAGTCGGGGTGCTCAGCATCACAGAGGAGACGTGGGGCCTTTCCCCCCTTCCCCACACCACTCAGACTGTCAGACCAAGACACCTGTATCTTCATCCAGCCCTGCCCCTCGCCAGCTCCACCAGGCCATCGAGGCTTGCCTCCCAGGCCACCTCCACTAGGAAGCCTTCCCTGATGCCTGGATGGAAACGTCCAAGTCTCCCTCCCCGAACTCCCTTCTGGCTTTTAAGGCCAGGTTGTGGGTGCCCCATGCCCCTACTGGGACCACACTGCTGGAGGGAGGGCTGTCCCCTTCAATTCTGTGCCCACAGTGGAACACAGCACAGGTCTGGTGCCAGAGGAAGTGAAATTCACCAAGGGAACTGCTGTACATACCCTCTGCAGAAGGCTTAATAGATGTTACATTTATAAAAAATGCTCCATGGTTAAGTAAATATGGGAGATGCTGGGTTAAGTCAGGTTTAGGTGCCTTTAAAGGGGAACTTCTCAGAGCATGTGCTGATATGAGTTTTGGGTCTCCAAGAGTGGACGAGTATATGTAGCGTTTCTTAAACTTATCTGACTATGGACCTTTTGGTTAGAGTAATGCCTTGCTCCATGGAACACACTTTGGGAAATGGTAGAGAATGCAGCCAGATCTAGATATATGTTAACAGCCCCCTCATTTTAAAGAGAAGGAGTCAAGCCCCAGAGATGAACTAGCAGAGTCAGGACAGAACCCAGGATGTTTCCCATCTCACCTTGACCTGAGATACGTCACCGAGGGTAAGAATTAGTCCTGAGCTTCAGGCAGCAATGTGACCTTGGAAAAGTCTGGGCTCAGTTTGACCTGCCCAGCTCCTGGTATCTCCCAGGCAAGGCTAGAGGCACAATCTGAGTCCTTAAATGGGGGCTTCAGGGGTCTGCTGGAGACGTCGGAAGTCTACTGGTCTTGTTTTACAGGATGGTGGCAGAAACCTAAATGCTGCTTGGGCCACTGCCTAGGCCATCCCAGGAGAGCTATGAGGGGGCTTGGCTGTCCTGAAGGTCTCCTCCTTTCCAAGGACCTTAAGAGGTTGCCCAAGGGTAGACTAGCCTTTAATAACTGGTGAGACCTTTGTCTTTTCAGCGTACCGACACCTCCCAGCTTTCTGCCGGCCTCTACCACAGAAGTCTCTAAGGCTCATTCTCAGAAGGCGCACAAGGCAGGAGGTGACTATCTCACGCGGTCAGCGCGGGCAGCCCAGATGCCCAACAACACAGGGTGGTTGAGCCAATCTTAGGTCGATGCCATGAAATCCTACATGTGAGAGGCTGGGGAGAGGGGGCCCAACAGAAGAAAAGTCAACGTCCTCCCACCACCACCAGGGAGCCGGGCGCCGTGCTTAAGCATAGACGTTCTAGCTGACACCTCTAGGCTGAGTGGCTATAGGCAAATACTAGACCGTTTTGAGCCTTGGTTTCTGCATGGATGCAATGGGATGGTAACACTAGTACCCACTTCACAGGGCTGTTAGGAGGACTGAGTCAATTAATCCCTCAGAACAGCACCTGCCATGCTTACCATTGTCAAGAAGCCGCTCCAGGGCGGGGTCAGGCCCCAGTGCTGTGTGACGTGTGCCTGCGTTCTTCAATCTCCCCATCTCTCAGTTTCCTTATCTAGAAAACAGAACTGATACGGCACCTGCAGAGTAATTGTTAGGTTTAAGCAAAAGCTAATTCATGAAAAGTACTTGGAAGTGTGGATGCCATGTAATAAGCACTCAAACATGCTATTATTTTATCAGTGACACAGGGAAATGAGGATATAAAATATTATGAAGTGAAAAAAAAGTCAGGCTGCAAACTGGCCTGGGCTTTGTTTTCCAATTGCAATAGCTTCCCAGGTTGAGGGGAGGCTGGGCAGGGGGCGGGCTGTGCAGACCTACCCTCACAGGCCTGGAGCCTCTATCCTCACAAGGCATGTGTCCTGGGATGCCCTCCTTACAGGGGGTGAGTTCCCGATCCATCTGCAACTCTGCACCTCCCCAGGGTGTGGGGAAGGCTTCTGGTCATTAAAAGATTTCACACCAAAGTCCCAGGGGCCTGACCATCAATCCCAAAGACCCTTTGTCATGTTCCCCAGGGTACTGAGGGGTCTAAACAGGACCCCTGGTTTCCTGCCTCAGTGTCTGGGTTCCCAAAGAGGATCCAGATGAGCCCCAGCCCAATTAATTCTTGACACTCTAATGTGTATATGTTAATTCTAACTTTCCAGGGAGGGGCTTCAGTAAAGTTCAGAAGTCAGGCTCATATGTACTGGTTCTTTTTTTCTGTAAAGTTTTGAAATAAAACACGCACACACACTCAACTTTAAGATCTCGCATTTTCTCTGTCCCCAGCTGCATGTGCAACCTTGAACTCCTACTCTCCTTGAAGTATGTCGGATTTGATAGTTAGCAGAGGTTTTTATGAGCACGTTTATTAGTCATCCTTCAAAGCAACCACATGAAATGGGTCAGGGGCTTATTCTCTTTAGCAGACAGAAGGCTTGAGTCACTCACAAGATGCTGATATGGTTTAAATGTGTAGAGAGAGATACATATACACACGTAGATATCAGTCAAGCTATAATTATCCCCGATAATGGGGGAGGGGGGAGATATTTTGAGAATAAGCTAACTTTTTTGAAAACTTACCATGTACCAGAGTCTATTCCAATCATTTAATAAACACACCTCATGTGACTCTCAAGGCAACTATAGGAGGTAGATAATACTGATTTTTACCAAGTGAGGAAACCTAACTCAGAAAGGTTAAGTGACTGGCCCAAGGTCACAGGAAACAGAGGGGTTTTCCTGGCTCTGAAAACATGTATTATCAATTGCATCGTCCTGTCTTATCACGAAATGGAATCCTTTGAAAACCGCTACACTTTCTCTGAGCAAATAACGTGACTGTCCTGGCTATGGGCTTGAGGGACAGTGGTGTCCCCAGGGACGAAGGTCAGCCTCTAAGAATCTCCCATAATACCCAGGGAAAG
>NW_006790468.1:1307752-1321412 GCF_000442215.2 Lipotes vexillifer | reverse complement strand
GGGAAAGAGAATGGGCTCTGGAGCAGGCCGATCTGGACCCAAACTCCAGGTCTGCCATTCACTAGCTGTGCACTCTCACTGGGCTTCCAGGGGCCTTTTCCTGGCCTGAGTCCCCAAGCAGAGTATTTGGATTCAGATCTGCTGGGTGATGCAGCGCCCAGATGCGCCCTGCGGAGGCTTCCTGCACCTGGTTCCCACCACACTTCCTCTGAGACGAGAGCTGATGCTCGGTAGCTTCCCTCAGCCTGTGGCTGTCTGGCCCAGGAGAATTTGGCCTGAGGTGTAAATCATGAAGCGGGATTACTGAGAGAGCCAGAGTCTGATAGGTCAGAACACCTTCATTTAAACAGACCAAAAAGTCCCAGTGCCCATGGGACCAACTGCCTGGGGGGCGCATCTGCTAAGAGCTCTTGCTCCTGCCAAGTCCTCAGCCCCGTCGCTCACTCCCCACCGAGGAAGGCGGTGTCCAGGAGCTGGCACCGCTGACCCACCCGAGGTCGTACAGAGAGGCTGCAAGACAGCAGGGAAACAGAATGTTCTCCTCGTCCTAAGGCCGCCTGACCCTCGTGTCCTATATGGAGAATGTCCGCTTTGTCCTGTGGAAAGTCCCCAAGTGGCTGGACTAACAAGTGACTCCAGCTGGAGCGCTACTGACTCTGGCCGCATTTCCTGTATTTCCGTTCCCGGGATCCATCCCTTGCCCCTTCCAGATCTGAAAGTGACCTCCTGGGCCTCCTGGGGATGCAACTGCTCTCCCGCTACCGCTCAGATCTGGGGCTGCTCCTTCCTGGGGAGGGGTCAGGCAGCCACTCACTGTCCACCCCGAGCCCTCCCGCCTCCACTAGCCTTCCTGTCCCAGCCGTGAGCCTCCCTGGGGGCTGGTTTAGAATGAAGACAATTGCCTCAGATAAAGAAGCCTCCTCCCCTTGTGGCTAAAATGATCAGAAACTGAACCTATATTGCTGACCTCAGCCC
This sequence comes from Lipotes vexillifer, assembly GCF_000442215.2. Classification (NCBI taxonomy): domain Eukaryota; kingdom Metazoa; phylum Chordata; class Mammalia; order Artiodactyla; family Lipotidae; genus Lipotes; species Lipotes vexillifer. The sequence goes on along the minus strand of NW_006790468.1, from coordinate 1,320,437 downwards.
TCCCCCTGCCCTGGTCCCTCTGGGAGCCTGTGCTGTCCCCCTACTCAGGCCTGCGTGCCAGCCCTGGACGAGGCAGTCTCCTTCTAAAAGAGCTACTGCACTGCCTGCTTTTTCTGGCTCCACTTCAGGTACACATAGATCATGGGGTCCAGGTAGCCAGGGGCTGCTAGCGTGTCTCCCAGGAGGAGTGGAAGCTCCATCGTGGCCTGCACTGCCATTGCCAAGGCCACAGCCACCATGCAATTCCTCCCTGGAGACGCACAGCGGATGTCTTTGCCTCCCTCCCCTTCTGACTGCTTCACAACCATCTCCTCACTCACTGAACTTTCTCAGTTACTTGCATTCTTGCTGTTGGATAAATCCCAGCTCCTGTATTATTCCATTGCATCCAAAATGCTTCAAGGAAGGAATGTCATAGCACCCCCCCCCACTTTTTTTTTAACCCCCTAGAAAGATGTGTTCAGGGGTAAGTCCCCAACAAGTAATATTTGATGAGCGTGTTGGTGGAGAGCTTGGAAGTGTCCCTGCATCCATTTGTCCCTGCAGCAGATGCTGGAAGAGACACAGCACAGGCACCAGGCAGAAGCAGAGACCACGCCCTGCAGGGCACAAAACCTCTCCCTCACGTCATCAACCAGAAGCTTCTCAAGGCCCCCATGTGGCAGGTAGGGCAGGAATTTTGCAAAAGGGTGACCCAAGGCCGGGTCAGGGAGGTGGCTTGCTCCACTTACACGAGACCAGGACTAATTCCCAAGCCCTTGACCTCCAGCTGAAGGGCTTTGAGTCAGCTCTCCTGGCCCCAAGTGGCCCAGCTCACAGAAGTTAGGATGGGAGCAGGGTGGGGGACACAGAAAGCAAAAGCACCGGTCCCCTCACAGGGTCCAGCGGTACACCTCCCTGGAGAGGCCTGCCTTTCCCTTCTGTCCACCAAAATGATCAATCCTGGGCTGTATTCCCTCTCAGCTGAGTAGTAGAAATATCACGGGTCGTGGTGTCAGGCAGGCCTGGGTGGGAATCTCAGTTTGCCAGAAACAGTCACCGTTCGTGCCTGTTGTCCTTATAGAACGATACCTTAGGGCTACTTTTCCCTCTAAAAGTGCCCCAGTCAGGACCATATATTGCGTGTTACCTTACTAAGGCAGGAGGCATGGCACACGGGAAGCTGGTGGGTGGCCAGGTTTGGGACCCATCTAGTTCTGTGATTAGAGAGGGGAACAGAATGAGGACGCTGCTCAGCGGTGGGGGGGTGGGGGATGCTGGCTGCATCTTCAGGGAGATTCTGACACCCCAGGAGGAAGTCCTGGCCATGCCTCGAGATGCAGAGTCTCAACTCCCCGAGCCAGGCCCGGCATTCAGAGACAGAGGCATCTGGGACAGTGCCACCACCTTGCACACCTCCGGAGGGTGCCACTCACATCGTGGTCTCCATGAATGTTGCCACCTGGAATTGTGCAGTGCACGGCCTGTCCAGCTGTGCAGGGCAGCCTGCCGAAAGTGCCCACAAAAGAGAGGATTTAGTGAGCAGACGCAAGGTCACATCAGAGGGCAAGAATAAGTAAGCAGCAGAAAAGCCCCCAACACAGGGGCAGCGTAAACCCTCAAGAAGGAGAAGGAATCATTGTCAGTCTGGGGAGGAGTGTCTTTAAACCAGTTCAACCCAACTCATAGCAATGAATATTGATTGAGAAACCACTGTGTGCTGAGTCCGGGCAGTTACAAGGTGGGGAACAGTCACTGCCGTTGAGGAGCTTCTGGGCCAGGAGGGAAGTGGGCAGGCCGGAGCGGGTGGGCTCAGGGAGGCACAGGGTGGGATGGGAGCAAAGGAGGAGCCTGGGGAGGGCGTGTCAGGTCAGCTCCTCTGGCTTCATGGGCTGAGAGTGTAGTCGGGCCACCGGGTGATGGAGGTGCAGGTACACAGGCTGTCATCTCGGCCATAGAGCCAGGCCTCGGAGAGCTGGGTCAGCATCCAGCGGTCCAGGAATCTGGCAGCAGCTTGAGGCCAGATCATGAAAAGTCTTCAATGCTAGACTGAGGAGTCTGAACTTGATCCTGGAGAAGCCACGAGATGTTTCGGAGCAAAGAAGTGACTCAGTCAGGTTCCTTAACAGCCGAGGGAGCTGTGGCCCCTGTTTCTGCCATTCCTCGCCACCACTCTCAGATGCCCTGCGTGCACTTTCTCCTCTGCACCGCTCGCCGTCAGTGAGGAGGGCTGGAACCAGAAGCAGCCTGAGTCATGGGCAGCGCAAAGGCAGGACAGCTGCCAGGAGGAGAGAGTTCTTGGCCCTGGCCGAACCCCCTCAGTCTGTGGGAATCGCTCTGTCCCCACAGAGACAGGCTTCCCAAGGGAGATGGCTCAAGGCCCAAGGTCACACAGCTACTTAGGTGTCAGAGCTGGAACTCAGGTCTCTCTCTTACACCAAAGGCCACCCTCTTGCCGTACACCTTGTCCTCTTATTACCTGTACTGAAGTTTTTTGACCTTGTTCTGTTGGCTGGTTCCTCAAGGACATCTCATGCTCATCTGATCTATCCCAGAGACTAGGGGCCCCTTGGCAGGAGGGTGAACAGCATCTCAAAGTGGAGTGAATAGCCAACTCCTGGCTCCGGGAGGTGAGATTAGGATCAGAGTTATTCCACTGGCAGCCGGGGAAATCAAACTTGGCCTCCTCTGCAAGCAGGAGTTGTGTAAGAAGTAACTGGTCACAGCATCACCACTGGGGTTGCTGACCACTCGCCATGGGGCAGCGATGGGGTGGGCTTTGTCCAAACGCTGTCTCATCAAGCCTTGCCCCTTCCCCGTGGGATAGGAAGAGCCTCTCATTCAGGGTTTAAATCTCCCTTACGGTAAGAAAAACAAGGCTTTCTCTGCATCTGGGGAAGGGGCTCTGCAAAGAGGCTAGGACAGCACTGGTCCAGAATAAAAGGACTGGTGTCAGCAAGATCAAGGCAGGTTTAACTCCTCCCTTTAGGAACCCTTTGAAACCTGATCTCTCACTACAAAAAGACACTTTGACCTTTCAAGCCACTGCCACTCAGATTTCCCAGGACGGCTGCCTTGGGGAGGCATCTGCCAGCTTTTGCAGGGGCATGTTCTTATTAGTGCAGCTGCTACTGACAGTAACACGGGACTTGGTTCTGGGCTCTGGGGAGAAAGACATGGGCCTGGGCTTCTGTCTTGGGTGGGATAGAGCCAGATAGGCTCCAGCCCTGGTGGAGCCTGGTGCTGCAGGTCCCTGGGGAGGACATCAGGTCCTGGTCCCCCCAGGAGAGCGCCTGAGGGGTGGAGGTAGAGAAAAGCCTTGGCAGGGTCCTGGCCAGGTCCTCAGGGAGCTCATCAAGGAATAAATGTATCACCTAAAAAGGAAATTGGCAGAAGGGGCGGGGAGCAGAAAGGGTAGGAGTGTCTCCATCCTAGTGATACACGGAAAGGTTCTGGCAGGAGGGAAAAAGGAAGAAAACAAAGGCAAGTGAGTGGCCACCATGGCAGGAGTGTGACTAGGGGGAAGGGCGGAAGTGGCTCTTGGCCAAGTGGTGACTCACAGATACAGAGCCCTCCAAGCACAGGAAGAGTCCAGAGCTGTGACCTGTGGTGCCAGGGGGCCTCAGAGCCCCAGGGCTCAGACGAGGAAGAGGAAGCCTGTTCCCGTCCGCCGATCGGCAAACTTTCACCAGATGCCCTGTCTGCAGCTGGGCCCCTGGCCTAGGACCTGGCACCAGCCCCCGCCTCTGGACTGACAGATGGTAGCAGTCACGTGGCTGAGGGGGGTCCTATAGCCCTGGAAATGGAAGGGCTTTCTTCTAGGGCTCGGCAGCCCCTCCACGGAGGGCTCCCCGGGTCTTAGAGCGCGTGAAGGTGAGGCTGGGGGAGAAAGGCGGCACTGACTCTGTGCCCACCCACTCCAGGGACACTTGTCTCCCTCCATTCTCTTCCTCCACTTTCTCTCCTGCCAAGTCCAAACTCAACCCAACTCATTGGCCAACCCAACTCAATGGCCAACCCAACTCAATGGCCAACCCAACTCATTGGCCAAAGAATGAGGACAGCTCCTTCTCCCCTGGGGCCTGCTCACATCTGAGATCACACCTGGGGACGCTTTTGCCAGGACAGCATACTTTGTTAGCTATAGCAATCAACAAAGGGGGTCAGGCAGGGCCCCTTCTCTGTGGCATCTGCTTAGATGGCCCATCATGCTAGGGTCTGCCAGGGACACAGCCAGACAGAGGCTCCCCCCACTCGCAATGAGGGATTGGTATGTCATCATTTACCATCTGGATAGCTCCGCCCTGTGTCCCCGCCAGGCCCATAATGGGATCTGCTGGTTGGCTTACTTCTCTGGTTCTGCCCGAGCAGCTGAAGGGGAGGGAAAGGCTGTTTTCATGAAAGATGGTATTGATTCTGTTTTTAAAAAGGACTAAACCCCAATTCTGAAATGAGTCACTGTGGGAATGACTTGAAACGTGATATTTGTCTTTTCATCTCTTCTTTACCTTCTGGAATTTCAAAGTTGAGTCTGGCGATGGAAGTAAGCAAAGATTTAACAAAGTAAGTTTGTAGGATGTTCTTACTTTTCCCTCTCATTCGCTCACTCATTCCCAAGGAGCGTGTGGTGCAAAGAAAAGTTTGAGGGATCTGCAGCCAGATGACCTGGATCAGCGTCCCAGGTCAACACGTCCCGGAGGATATAGTCCTCCTGGGGGCCCCTGCAGGGATGCCCAACCCTTTCTGCTGCTTCTAACCGAGCCCGAGCACAGGCAGTGAGAAGGAGGGCAGGATGGCCTGGCTGAGGATGTTGGCCTGTCGTGTTAGATCTCGCCAGGCTGTACCTCCGAGAAGCCAGTGCAGAGTCTCAGAACATTCCAACCAGCTGGGCTGGGGGTGGTGTGGGTGGAGAGCGGCCTCGTCCTCCAAGCTACGTCTGCGGGGGCTGTTTGATGCTTCCTTAAATAGGCATCAAATTTTGAAAGATCCCTTAGGAAAGTGTTTCCATCTAAAATAGAAACTGCTTAATATTATTTGCAGCTTTCCAAGAAGGAGCCCCAGATCCCTGCAGGAGCCCCTTATCCAAGGAAGATGAGGGAAAGATTGGGAAAGCAGAGACCCAGAGAGTTTGAGGTTATTCGTCTACTTTTAGAATCACAGACCCCCCAGGTTAGAAGGACCCTCACCCTCATTTTTGACAGTCCTCAGCCTCCAGGCAAGGACAACCTTAGCAGCAGAGGAGAAGGGCCTGTTCCCTATTCAGTACATTCAGTTAGGCGCCCGAGATCTGGGGGCTCCCGAGGCCTGTTATGGGATGAGCGTGGATGCACTCTTGCTGTCTGAAACTTTGCCTGCATCAGGTTCAAATCCTCCTGCCTCACCACCGATGCCTCCTCATTCCTCTGCAGGGACACACTGGCAATTCCCTGCCTCACCTCCACCAACCCGCAAATCCACAGTGCCAGGCAGACAGCAGGGGCTTAATCACCACTTGCTGACCTAAATCAGCCCATGCACCAACCAGCCCTCCCGGTTACAAAGCCTCTCCTTGAACTTACCAGCTGGGCCTCACTTCTGAATCATCTGTAGCTGATTAGCACTCTTGGCCATTTCAAATCCTTGCCCCACCGTCATTTCCAGGACCTTTGCCACCAGCAGGACACAGGACCAACTCCAGGGACCCCAGAAACCTGGTCAATTTCACGAAGGAGAGGCCTCCATCTGGGGACCCCCATGGAGGGCACGTTGGGCCTCCAGGCAGAGGAAAACTGAGGACACCTTCCCACACTACCACTCCTGCACAACCCATATCCGAGTCCACTCCCACAAGGCGGCCTGGTATGCACGCATCTAGGATACCTGCACAGCCCTGGCCTTTCCCACAGAGCTGTGCCAGGGATCCAGCCCAGTGAGATTCCAGCTCCAGTGCTCCCAGGGCTACTGTTGGCACTCATGATACGGCCACAGGAGTCACATGGCCTGGGGGTGCAGGGGAGCAGAGAGCATCACAGCCTCTAGAACTTCAAGCAGTAAAGAAGCATGTACTGGGACTTCCCTGGTGGTGCAGTAGTTAAGAATCCACCTGCCAATGTAGGGGACACGGGTTCGAACCCTGGTCCGGGAAGATCCCACATGCCACGGAGCAACTAAGCCCGTGCGCCACAACTACTGAGCCTGCGCTCTAGAGCCTGTGAATCACAACTACTGAGCCTGCGTGCTGCAACTACCAAACCCCGCATGCCTAGAGCCTGTGTTCCACAAGAGAAGCCACCGCAATGAGAAGCCCGTGCACCGCAACAAAGAGTAGCCCCTGCTCACCAAAACTAGAGAAAGCCCACACGCAGCAATGAAGACCCAATATAGCCAAAAGTAAATATAAATAAATAAATAAATAAACTCTAGTTAAAAAAAAAAAAAACGAAGCATCTACTTGCACTGAGCCAGGGCTGAGGCCCCCCAGCTACCTTCCCAGCCTGAGAGAGTTGCTGAGCGCAGTAGGGCCCATGAGGATCCTGGTGCAGAGGCAGGTAAGGGATGATGGGACTCGGGAGTAGGGTGGTTGAATCCCTCTAGTGAGAAGTGGCCAGGTCCAGAACGCATTTAGGAGGTAAGGTGAATAGAATTTGCTGATGGATTAGATTTTGAGAATGAGGGATGGTAGTGGGTTAAATAGCACCCTCCAAAACTCATCTCTATCAGGAACCTCAGAATGTGACCTTACTTAGAATAGGACTTTTGCAGATGTAATTAAAGTGCAGCCATACTTGATTAGGATAGGCCATAAGTCTCTTCAGAGTCTTCTGGCATCTCTTCAGAATTCAAGGTAGAAAGAAGCCAGGAGGAAGAAGAGTCAGGTCAGCCCCGTCTGCTGTTGTTGTTTTTAATCAGGAGAGCTGAAGCCCTTCCAGGAGCCTCCAACACACTCTCCTTATGTTCACTGGCCAGAATTGCCTCACATGGCCACCCCTAGCTGCCCCACCCAGAGGCTAAGAAAATGAGGTGCTGCCTTGTTAGCCTTGAGAGCTGAATGGGAAAAAGGATGGGGACAGTTGTTGGGTCATCCGTCCAACAGTCTGCCACAAGGATAATCGTGACCTCGAGCCTTCTATCTGTATATGCTGGCTGCCTTTTAGAATCCCACATTCCCCAGCTCTGCCAAATTACCCCACATTGCAAGGTGGGAAGACCAGACATTACTTATTCCCATTTTAAAGGTGAGGAAACTGAGGCCCAGACCTCAAAAAGGATTTGTCCAGAGTCACAAAAAGTCCATGACTGAGCCAGCCCTCGAGCTTGGTTTCCTGGTTTCCAGCTCTGCCTTACAGCACACCCAATAAAATGTATGAACCGGATCACCTTCAGACAGGTCACTGTTTCTGGCATACAACCTTGCAGGGAGACCGGCATGATCGTGGGCGAGCTCCTAAGCGCCTTTTAACAGAAGCTCTGCAGTCCTGCTCCCTTCAACAGAGGGTATAGTCAAAGCGTTTCCTGCCGCTTGATAGGCTAATTGCTTAATTGAATTATGCAAATTCCTGATGTCTCTGAGAGTTGAGTTCTCTACAAAATAGGCTGACTTGGCAGGTCCAATATGCTAGGCAGGGGAGGCAGCAGCAAAGAACACATGTATCAATACCCTCTGCCTGGGCTGCTGGTGGCCTTCGCTTAGGTCGTACTTGTATGTGCTCTTGGCTGGCAGGGTGGGCGCAAAGGGTGCGGTTGGTGCCAATGCCCAACTGGTCCAAGCTACTCACACGTGTTGCCTGGCTAAGTCGGCAAGGAGCTCAGAGGCAGACAGGGTGGTAAGAGGGCCATGGCTCCTGTTCAGCCTGCATGAGCACAGCACCCGGGCCTCTTTCTCCCCCATCCAGCCTCCAGCCCAGCATGGCCAGCAAAGCTTCCCTGTGTTAGGACAAGAAAGGATGCAGGACAAAGGGGACTGAGAATCTATTCTCTAAATGTCTGCAGGGAACATGGTGCCTTGCCCTGGCTCTACCGGGAACAAGAAGTGGCTTATCTGTTCATGGCATTGTGCAAAGACTGGCTGATTTGCACCCTATTGGACCATCCTGACATTGACTTTGGGCTTGAGTTCAGGTGAAAAGAAAAATATCCGTAGAGGTGAATTTGGGTGACACATTGTTATGTGTTAACCAATTCCTGTGTCCTGGGTACATAGTAGGACCACATTTCCCACCCTCCTTTGCAATTAGGCGTGGTCTATGCAACTACATTCTGACCAATGGCATAACGTGTTTACCACTGACATGCGGGGTTGCCTGTTCCAGCAGTAAGCTCATCCTGAGTTAATAGTGGTGACACTGGCATTTATCCTGCTTTGTGGTAGGCAGCATGCAGTGGAGGCTTTGAAATGAAGTACAGCTGGATATTTCTTGATCCTGCCACTTACTAGCTGTGTGACCTCAGGCAAGTTACTTAACCTCTCTGAACCTGTTTACCCATTTGAAAAAAGAGAATAATCTACCTACTCACAAAGTGGTTGTAAGATCTCAGGTGATAAATATAAAGTTCTTAGCACAGGGCCTGGCACACAGACAAGCATATGAACAGTAACTGCTATTATTTTACTGAATTGAAAAGTTTAAAAGATTAATTATTTTGAAACTTTAATCTCACTATTTAAAATTGTATGATTTCTTTCATAAATACAGTAGTCCCCTCTTATCCACAGTTTCACTTTCCATAGTTTCAGTTACCCATTGTCAACCATAGTCCAAAAATATTAAGTGGAAAATTCCAAAAATAAACAATTCTTAAGTTTTAAATTGCACGCCATTCTGAGTAGAGTGATGAAATCTCTCATAGTCCCGGTCCGTCTGGCCAGGGACGTGAATCATCCCTTTGCCTAGCTTATCCTGCCAGTTAATCACTTAACAGCCCTGTTGGTTATCAGATCAACTGTCAAGGTAACACAGTGCTGCTGTTTAAGTAACCCTTATTTGACTTAATAATGGCCCCAAAGCACAAGAGTAGTGATGCTGGCAATTCGAATATGCCAAAGAGAAGCCATAAGTGCTTCCTTTAAGTGAAAGGGGATGTTCTCAATAAAGAAAGAAAAAAAAAATCGTATGCTGAGGGTGCTAATATCTATGGGAAGAACAAATCTTCTCTCTGTGAAACTGTGAAGAAAGAAAAAGAAATCCGTTCTAGGTTTGCTGTCACACCTCAAACTGCAAAAGTTACAGCCACAGTGTGTGATAAGTGCTTAGTTAAGATGGAAAAGGCATTGAATTTGTACAATAAGACATTTTGAGAGAGAGAGAGAGAGAACACATTCACATCGCTCATTATTATTGCTGTTATAATTGTTCTATTTTATTATCATTGTTCTTAATCTCTTACTGTGCCTAATTTATAAATTAAACTTTACCATAGGTATGCGTGTATAGGAAATATACCCAAGAGTGTATATAGGGTTCACTACTATCTGTGCAGATAAAAGGGGGAACTACTGTAGCGTAAAAGGAAATTGAGACGACCAAAAGGAAAGCAGTCACTCCCATGGAATCCTGGACTAAGTTACCAGGCTGGGAATTCTATAATAAACTGACTTTGGAAACAGCTTGTCCTGAGTTTTCCAAAGAGGCAGACCAGGGAGCCTGGCTTCTAGCTGGATCGAGGGCAGCTGGACCCTGGCCAGCTCCACACTGCAGGTGGTGGGGCTGCTGGACGCCACAGTGGGTGGCCAGGGCCGCAGGGGCGGGCTCTTCTGGACAGGGCCAAGTCCACTCTCCGGGCTGAGTCCTCCCAGTCTTGACTTCAGAACAGCTCTAGCTGGACACCCAGAGACGCCTACTTGCTCCACATCCTTGAAAGAATTGGTATGGCCACTCTTTTAATTTTCAAGTTTCTAATAGTGGATAGGGAAATCTCATTGTGTTTTAATTTGCATTTCCCAATGATGATGAACATCTTCTCATTTACTTATTTTCCACCTCTATATCCTCTTCTCTGAAATGCCTCTTCACGTCTTTTACCCATTTTCTGATTGGATTTTTTGTGGGTTTTTTTTTACTGTTGAATTTTAGGAGCTCTTATATAGTCTAAATACTAGTCTTTTGTTGGATATATAGTTTACAAATATTTTCTCCCAGTTTGTAGTTTTCCTTTTCACCATCTTAATGGGTCTTTCGTAGAGCAAACTTTTTAATTTTGATGAGGTTCACGTTATCAGTTTTTCCTCTTAAGGATCATGCTTTTGCTGCCAAGTCTAAGAACTCTTTGCTTAGCCCTAGATCACAAAGATCTCTCCTATTTTTGTCTAAAAATCTTACAGTTTTACATATTACATTTAAGCTCACAATCCATTTTGAGTTAATTTTTGTATAAGGTGTGAGTTTTAAGTTGGGGTTCATTCTTTTGCTGATGGATATCCAATCACTCCTGCACCATTTGTTGAAAAGGCTATCCTTCATCCATTCAGTTACTTTTGCACCTTTGTCAGATAGCAACAGGGTATATATGTGTGGGTCTATATCTGGGTTCTCTACTGATTTCTGGGTCTATCCCCTGCCAATACCATACCGTCTTGCTTACTGTAGCTATATAGTAAGGCTTAATATTGAGTAGAGTGATTGCTCCTACTTTATTCCTCTTTTTCAAGATTATTTTAGCTATTCTAGATCTTGTGCATTTCCATATAAATTTTAGAATAAACTTGTCTAAGTCTACAGGAAATTTTGCTAGAAATTTGATAGAAACTGCATTCAACCTATAGATCAATTGAGGGAGAAATGACATCCTTACTATGCTGGGTTTCTCAATCCATGAACATAGTATGTTTCTCTATTTCTTTAGGTTCTGCTACCGTAAGAAAAGAAAAAAGTAAAAACAAAATAGCTGTATTAGGTTCTTTTTCCAATTACGTAGACAAAAAAGTAATGAAACAGCGTCTTGTGCATTGTAGGTGCACACTCAATATTCAGTGAATGAAGTCTGGTAACTTTTATTAGACTCTACGTGTCAGAACCTACTCATTTAACCCTCACAACAGCCCTATGAGGTGGGTACAATTATTATCTCCATTTTATAGATGAGGAAACTGAGGTTCAGAGAAGTCAACTTGCCTGAGATTTTATAGCTCATAATCAGTAGAAGCCTAATATTCCAGGTTTCACCTACTTTCCCCAGGGTAGACCCTCCCTTCACCGTTATGGTGAGGATGGGGGAAGTAGCCTGGGCCAGAGCACTGGTATCATCTCAGAGCTAGGGGAGCAGTCTCAGCCCTGTACTTACCCACCAGCCTCCCTCCCGCCGATGGCCTGGGTGTGAGAACCTCAGTGTCACAGAAGACAGTCCCCATCTTCCACAGGGAGGAAGAATTCAACCGAGAGAAGGCAGATGCCAAAAGCCTTAGTAAAAGCATAGACCCCAAATAAAGGCCATGACTAGGACCCAGACAACTAGGATTATCCTCACTGCCATCAGCAAATTGCTCTGCGGTAGGTTTCCTGTAATTACCTCTTATATCTACTCCTACCAAAACTCAGTGGGGAAGGAATTATTACCCCCGTTTGACAGCTGAGGCAGCCATGCTCAGGGAACTCAATGGAGGGAACTGTGCTGGGCAGGCAGACCATGCCTTGCTCAGAGAAGTGGGTGGTGGGCTTGGCTTCTCAGCCCCTCTCCTGTGACCAGCCAAGGTCGCACCACTGGCCAGAGGCCCATCCAGTGTAAGGGCAGGTGTCCTAGGTCCAGAGACCTAGTGCTCACCTTGCGCCTCCCCCACCTGCAGCACAAACCCACTCTTGGGCCTTCACTTCCATGACCCCTGCACCGAGGACGGCCAAGAACATAAGAAACTCTGAGCGCACTAGAAAGTGGACCCTGCTCAAGAGAGCCCTTCTGAGCCTGAGCAGGGCCTGGCAAGGGGTGGCCTAGACACGCAAAAGGTGGAGAGACAATGGCGGGTGCTCAGAGAGCCCCCAAAACACCCTCGTTGGACAGATGACGGCCATGGCAGCACAAGTATTTCCAAAAGAGCCCAGTAAGAGCAGTTGCACCCAGGACCGTCAGGCCCCCCCTGCCCAGCAAACAGCTCCTGCTGGCAGAGGTTCCTGGCTGACTTTGCATATTTGGGTGCCGTGAAGTTCAGGAAAAGGGAAGCAGGGAGGTACCTGCCAGGCAGAGCTCAGGGCTGGGGGGCAGGAGGCTGGACCAGCATCTTTCAGGGCCCTGGGCTCTCATGTCAGCTTGCTGCCCCTTTCTGGAATGGCCTTGTGGGGTGGTGAGAGGTGGGGGATTAATATTGGTTTGTTTTCATGGATTTGGGGGGTGGGCAGGGGATATGGGGGTCACTCTGGAAAATGCAAAGGTTGCAGAAGTTGAGTTGCAGAAACAGGACCTCTCTGGCACTTTCTGCGTGCTGGAGGGAAGCACCGGGTCACACTTTCCACCGCCCTGCTTGGCTGTGCAGTTGTGGGGCGCTCATCATGCCTTCTACACACACACCCCCATATTCATTCACCACACTTTGCTTAGTGGTTGCTCTGTGCCCTGCCCCAGGCTGGCTGCTGGCCTATCGGCCCAGTTTCCTCTCTTAACTCCTGACCTACTCCTCTGTGAAAGCTGAGAAGCCAAGCTAAGTGGCCAGCTCTGCCCAGGGCAGCCTCAGCCCACAAGAAGCTCCACGTTAGAGGCCTAGGGTCCAGAGAAGGGCTGCTTGTCACAGGACTGCTCTGTGTGC
>NW_006790468.1:1299869-1307734 GCF_000442215.2 Lipotes vexillifer | reverse complement strand
AGGGAAAGACAAGTGACCTATCTGGGTAGGAGACTCTCAGTGATGGCCAATGTCTAAATGGGTCTGATCCCTTCTCTGTGGGTGGTCATCGTGATTCCTGGGATACCAGACCTGCTTCCCCCAGACATCCACCAACAGGGCCCTGAATGAAGTGTAAACAGAGGAACGATTGGAAGATTTGTGGATTGTTCTTTTCCGAGAGGATTTCAGATTTGGGGGCTTTTGCTACATTGAAGAGACAAAAAAAAAAAATCATAATTAGTCATCCCCTACCCCACCCCCAGGTGAGAAGATTAAGCCTCTGGAGGCAAGGACAGCGCATCCCACAGGCAGCCTGGCTCCTTCTCCACGGAAGTGAAGTTTAATTCGTTTCCATTCGCAAAGAATTAATGTTTAATTATTCATTAACCCCCGCTGGCTATTTTATTCCTGAGTGCCAGAGCCTCTTCATTCTGGGGCAGTAATTTGGGTATTACTTCGTTTCTTAGACACTTCATTCACCTTGAACTTCTGGCAACACTCGTGGCTAACCCAGGGAGACCTTTCCCGATAGAAAGGCAACTCATCCGATCCCTAGGTCTCCTGGGGGGTGACTGGGGAGGATGGATCCTGAATTTAGCAAGTGAGAGTGGCACCTCTCACCAAAAGGCCAGGAGTCAGGTTTGGGAGCTGTTGCAGGGGAGCCTGGGCATGCCCAGACTTTGGAGAAAGGCCCGAAACGGTCCTTTGCCCAGCCCCCTCGCTGTTCAGTGGAGAAACTGAGGTCTGAGATGGCTGAGGCGGGGCACTTGTCAAAGCTTAAGAGCAAGGACTCCTAGATTTTGAGAATCTAAAAGTAAGCTCTTAAATGATGGGGGGCTAATGAAAGAAACAATGTTTTCCCAGGGAAATGCATAATGTGCTTTTATACTCTGAAATTTGCACAAATGACAGGGGATTCAGACTCCTTGAAGTCCATCTTTGCAATCTAGGTTATGAAGTCATGATCTTTACAAAAAACAAAATAAAACAAAAACTTTTTTTTACTGAAGTGTAGTTGATTTACAATGTGTTAATTACTGCTGTACAGCAAAGTGGTTCAGTTATATCAATTTTTTTATATTCTTTTCCATTATGGTTTATCATAGGATATTGAATGTAGTTTCTCTGTGCTATACAGTAGGACCTTGTTGTTTATCCATTCTATATATAAAAGCTTACATCTGCGAACCCCAAATTCCCACTCCATCCCTCCCCCAACCCCCTCCCCCTTGGCAACCACCAGTCTGTTCTCTATGTCTGTGATTCTGTTTCTGCAAAACAAAAACTTTTGAGTGACAAAAAACACCATAAACAAAGTAAAACGACCAATGCAAAACTAGGAAAAATATTTGCAACTTATAAAAAAGACAAAGGTTAATATCCTAATAAATAAAGAGCTTCTAAAACTAAAGGAGATAAGGACGATCTAATTTTTAAATGGACAAATGGCTCATATATATATATATATATATATATATATATATATACACTTTAAAAACTACTCAACTTTATTCATAGTAAGAGAGATGCAAACTATTAACAACCCTGAGATACTAGGAATGAAAAATGTTACAACTCCACAAAGGGCAGAGTGTCCAGGAAAATTACATGTGCATTTATCCTTTGTCAGAAATCCCACTTTTAGGGATCTATCCTAAAGATACATTGGCAAAGATACAAAAAAGATATATGCACAAAGCTATCCATTGTAGGACAATTTATAATACTGAAAGGCTGGAACCAACTCAGATATTTATCAGTAAAGGACTAGTTAAATGTCCATCTACAAAGTGGGTTATTATGCAGCTGTAACAAGGAATGAGGGCTATCTCCATTGACTGCTGCTGAATGATCTGTCCCTATGAGGTTGAGGGGAAAATCTAGGTGTAGATCTGGGTTTATACTATACAACTGTTTGTCCAATAAAGGAGGGATACAAATATACCTAGATTGTGATCTCTCAATACCCATTTCCCACTAAAAGGAACCAAGGCCACTTGGAGAAATGGCTGATTCCAGGTCTGAGGAGGGAAATGTATGAGAGCCTAAAGCTTCTTGCCGTACCAAAGCCATGATCTACTGAGATCGTGTCAGAAGGATTCAAAAGCTAACTTGAATAAGCTCCCGCTAGCTAAGAATGGGACAATTTGAACATAATTAGGAAAATAACCCCATTGGATAAAAGTACACCAAACGGGCTTAAATCCGTGAGCCGCCATGGCTGCCGGCCTGATAAAGGACTGCTGTGGGAGTCTTGGGGCACCAGGAGCAGTGGCTGAGGGCAAGGACCACCCCCCCCTCCGATCATCACCCAAGAATGAGTCACTCAGATGGGTGCTCCGTCATCCCTGATCTTTACAGCATCGGCAGGAAGAATCCTCACCTTTCCTAAGAGACATTTCCGCTAAGCTTCTCTTCGGATAACCTTTGTCAGTTCTTTCAAGACCTTTGGGGGTCCACTGATCTCCTTAAAGGGGAGGGGACAGCCTTAAGCATATTGTTGTACTGGGGCTAAGGACAGAGGGGAACAGCACACCCCAAATCCTACGTGCTCTGCCCAAGCCCTGAACCCTGCAGTGCTGCCCTCTCTCCATTCCCACCACCCCCTTCCTTGTCCGGTCCACAGTGGCCTCCTACCTGGACCACTGGGCAGCCTCCAGTGTGTGCGTGTTCCATTCCGCTTCCCTCTACCCACAGGCAGACTTGCCTTCTGATCTTGTTCTTACCCTGCTCAAAACCGTTCAATGTTTGCTCAGCACTCACCCTATTCCAGCAGCACCTTCTTTAGGAAAGATTTAGGCTTTAAATTACAAATGCATCCAAACAATGAACGTGTCCTCCCTTCAGTCCTGTAAACACCAGGCACAATGCCACCTCTGCATTTTTGTTCCCATTGTCCTTCACCTCCTAAGACACCCTCCCCACTGCACCTGCTCAAACCTCACTGCAGGGGAAGGCTGAGTGCCCTGTGCTGCCAGCCAGAGGCAGCAATGTGGCCGGGGAACAGGAGGTTGTCTGCCAGGCCTAGGGAGGGAGAGGCCATGCTCAGACCCATTCTGGGCTCTGCAGCTGCTGTCATTCACAGCTGTGCCTGCTGCCTGGCTAACGAATGTCCCCAGAACCCTCCCTCTTCCCGCCACCCCAAAATGGAGCGCAGAGGTAGCTGCTCCTGTGAGCCCTCCACCACCTCTCCTCCGCCTTGCCCTGCCCTCTTCTACCCCATCTACCACCCAAACCTTGCTCCAGGGAGTGGGGGATCTGGAAGCCCATACAGTTCCTGAAGGCCGACACAAATTGTCCCGCTGTAGAAAACAGCATTCCCGGTGCAGAAATTGACAGACGCCGGTATCACATTTCAGAGCAGTCTGATGCTTCCTGAAGTGTGAGCTCCTGTCTCTGGAGGAGGGAAGTGTTTGTGCCAAGAGCTTGATGAGTTTCCAATGAAGCCACGAAATGCACAAAGCTGCCTGGCAGCAGCCTGCTTCTGAGCCAGGCACCCACTGAGCCTTCCTTGAGCTTCCGGGTGACCCTAGAGCAGTGCTTGGCGCCCTGGCCCTGCTCTGTCTCTCAGTGGGAGTAACCGCAGGTGGGGTACGGTGAGGCCGCAGGCTTGGTCTGCTCCTTTTGCCAGGACATGAGTGCAGCTGGACAGGCACTTCTACTACGTGTCCGTGGAATTGCTTTTGTCTTTTCATCCTAATGAAGTGGAAACAGAATGGAAGTGAGGGAGAGAGAAGGGGTCTGTGCAGTCTGTCCCCTGAACAACCCCCTCCCCCATCCTCCACCCTCCTCCAATCCTGGAGCTGCAGCCCCTCCCTGTCCCTGCAGCATGATGGCGTGTCACTGCGGGCATCAGCTGGACTGTAAAGGGATTAGTCTGTGCATCCCAGCACAGTGAGTCAACTAGCTCCTCAACCACAGAACACAGAGATCAGGAATTACCAGTTGTTCTTCCTCCAGTGAATGCCAAAATGCCCCTAGGGAACTCTCAGGACTCCTCTCTAGAAATAGAAAATATATGTTGAGGGCATTAGAGTCTCAGGGCCTATCTGTTAATATAGTGCAATGTTATAGAGTACAGACACTAGAGTCAGAAGGTGTGGGCTCAAATTCCACCTTTTACATTTACATGCTGTGTGACCTTGGGCAAGTGACTTAACTTCTCTGTGCTTAGTTTCCTCATCCGTAAAAATGAAGCTACTCATAGTACCGACCACTTACAATTGTCTCAGAACAATGAATACGTGGATATATTTAAAGTACCTATAACAATACCCAGCACAGTAAGGACTGCACCTGTTGACTAGCTTTGGGGGAGTCAGTATAACAGCAGTCAAGAGCACAGGCTCTGTAGATTACAGGAATTTGGATCCTGGCTCTGTCCTTTTCTAGCTGTGTGCCTTTGGGCCAGTTATTAAATGCTTTGTGCTTCAGGTTTCTCATCTGTAAAAGGGGGGGTGACACTAGCTAAAATAGTAAAGGATTAGATGGATCAATGTTTGCAGAATGCTTAGAACAATGCCCGGCACTATTTTCACTATATGTTCTGTATTGGTTATTATTATCATTAGTACTATCACTATCATTTCTCAACTCTGATTATGGTCACGGTTGCAGATTGAAGCTACCATGGATCCCCAATTTCCCAGGAGCCAGGACTTAGGGGCCCAGAAGATGATGGCCTCCTTAGGCCCTGGGCTTAGGGATGGGTCAACACCCAGCTTGGCTGGAGGTTCCTCACTTGCCATTAGAGCAGAAGAGGGACCCGCCCACTGCTGGGTCCCCCTGGAGGGGAAGTGTTGTTGTCTAGACCATGCCCATCTACACCAGACAAGGGCACAAACTCTGGAGCTCAACAGATGTAGTTTCAAACCCTGACTCTCACTCAGCAGCCTGTGACCCTGGGTGAGCTACTTTCTGAACCTCAGTTTCCCCATCTGCAAATGGCGGGAAGAGCATTTTCCCTGTGGACACAGCTAAACTCCTGGCCCAGCTCCCTGTTCAGTAAAAGCAGGTCCTTCACCTCCTGTCCTTTCCCTACCTCCTGTCATTTCCCTACCCTCTTAACTCTGCAATTTGGGGCTACAGAGGCTGTTGAGAGTTTTGGATTTACGGAGCAGACACTCATTTCCCTTCACTTTGTCCCTCAGGACCAAAAGCTGCAGGTCAGAGTCAATTTGACAAACTGAGGAGCCGTTTAATTTTCTTCATCAGGATCTCAAAATCCTGAGGAAAGGCATCTTTGCTGTGATGTGGAGCGTGTACTTCTGATACTGTGCTTTGTTTTTTACTTAACCCATGGATAAATATATGCTGGTGGTATTTTTTTGTCAAAGAATTCAAACAATACAGGAGTATTTTGCGTAAAAAGTGCAAGTCCCGTTTTACAATTACCCGCACCCCCTTCCTTATACCAGAAAAAGACGTTAATTATTTCTAGAACTTTTTCCTCTGCATTTGCAGATATATGTAAGTATCATTCTACTAATACGGGTCCTACTGTATATATTATTCTAAGACATCCTGGTTTTGCTTAATAACATGTCTTCAGCCATGTGGAGCTTCCTTCTTTCAATGGCTGCAGATTATCCATTTGTGTGGATGGACAATTCATCGACCATCCCCTCTATTTTTAGGCATCTAAACATCTACACGTTTTGCTCTTATGAACATTTGTGCGTGTCTTCATGCACGTGTGTAAGCATTTCTGAGCGTTTCCTAGAAGTGGAATTCCTATGCCAAAGGACTGAAGGAGCCACAACATACCCTACACCGGATCTCCATACTGGATTTATTTTTACTGATAGCGTTTACTATAAATTATAGTATAGACTTACTCGTTTATTGTCTGCTTTTCTCACTAAAATATAAGCTTCATGGGAGCAGATGTCTTAGCTGTCTGATTCACTTCTGTGCCCCCAACACTCAACTACAATGGTATCTGGCACATAGCGGGACTCAGTAAATATTTGTTGAATGAAAGAACAGATGAAAAGACATGTACATTTTAAAATTTATTTATTTATTTATTTTGGCTGCGTTGGGTCTTCGTTGCTGCGCGCGGGCTTTCTCTAGTTGTGGTGAGTGGGGGCTACTCTTCGTTGTGGTGCGCGGGTTTCTCATCACGGTGGCTTCTCATTGAGGAGCACGGGCTCGAGGCATGTGGGCTCAGTAGTTGTGGCTCGTGGACTCTAGAGCACAGGCTCAGTAGTTGTGGTGCACGGGCTTAGTTGCTCCGCGGCATATGGGATCTTCCCGGACCAGGGCTCGAACCCGTGTCCCCTGCATTGGCAGGCGGATTCTTAACCACTGTGCCACCAGAGAAGTCCAACATGTACATTTTTAATGATGATAGGTGTTGCCAATTTATTTTCCAAAAGGCTGACCAATTTATACTCCACGGAGACAGCAAGTGGTTGCTTCCCCACACCGTTGGCAACACTGGAGGTTATCAACTTTTAAAGTAATTTTTCTCATCTATAGGGGAAAATGTTGCCTCCTCTTTTTTACCATTGCTTTACAAGTTCCTCCTGAGTCCTGTCCGGCCTCTCACTGTGAGCGGGTGTGAACTGCCAGACTGATTTGGGAAGTTCTGTTTGTTCGCAATGAGCACGCACAGAGGCACAAGCCTGGAAGGCGCAGGGAGAGCTGGGGAAGGCTGGGGCAGGGAGCAGCGGGTAAGGGGAGCTGCAGCCCTACGCGCAGGCAGGAAGCGGTCTGGACAATGTCACAGCTGCCGCCACAGCAACTGTGGGTGGATGACGACAGCTGCTACACAACTGGAGACAGAAGAGAAGCTGCCCTGGGTAGGGGCCCTTTGGGAGCTAAAGGGCAGGGCCAAGCATCCATCAAATGGGACTGTGTGTGGGCGGGAGGGGAGGCTGCCAGGCCCGGCCAGGCCCCTTCTCCCAGAGGGATCGGAGGTACCAGAGTGCCTGGCTTTGACAAGCTTTGAGTCATTGACCTTCATCTTCAAAGGTCCTTCCCGGAGAACTCAGCGTGATTCTTCCCTCCCAGAGGAATCTGGTGTGACTACGAATGTCTCAAAGCTTCGTTCTCGGTCTGAGCCATCTTCCCTGGCCCCTTTTGCATGTCACAGTGGCTCCCCAAGGAGGGAGAGCTTCTCTGAGGATCTGGGCCTCAAAGCAGAAACACCTCAGGGCCACAGGGGACCCTGAACCTCTTCAGTGTGCTGTGTGCTGTGGGGACTCCCAGGTCCAGGAAGAAAGGAGCAGAGCCTCTCCCTCTCCACCTCTGCCTGGGAATCTACAGGTCATGAGACTGGGTTTGACCTGCACAGCTGACCTGGTTTCTTCAACCTGTCTATACCATGGGAAGGATGGTATAGACTTAGTTTAAGAGAGACTTAAGAGATATAATGACCTAATGCAAAGCATGGATCTGGCTTGAATTCTGATTTGAGTAAACCAACCACAAAAGACAGTTTTGCTAGCATTGCAGAAATTTGAATGGGACGGGGTATTAGACAAATTAAAGAATTGTTAATTTTGATGGATGTGACAATAACACTACTATGTAACAACTCTTTTTTTTTTTTTTTAGAGACGCAGAATGAAATATTTAGGGGTAAAATGCATGTCAGTAGTCTGCTTTAAAATACTTAAGCAAAAATGTATGTGAAGTGGGCTTCCCTGGTGCCTCAGTGGTTGAGAGTCCGCCTGCCGATGCAGGGGACGCGGGTTCGTGCCCCGGTCTGGGAAGATCCCACGTGCCGCGGAGCGGCTGGGCCCGTGAGCCGTGGCCGCTGGGCCTGCGCGTCCGGAGCCTGTGCTCCGCAACGGGAGAGGCCGCAACAGTGAGAGGCCCGCGTACCGCAAAAAAAA
>NW_006790468.1:1299053-1299627 GCF_000442215.2 Lipotes vexillifer | reverse complement strand
AAAAAAAAAAAAAAAGTATGTGAAGCAAATGTTGCAAAATGTTAATAATTGTTATATCTAGGTGGTGGGTATAAACCGTCCTCTCAGCTTTCTGTATGTATTGGTTAAGTACTTGGATAATAAAATTTTTAAAAATAAGAAGAAGGAGTAGGTGGAGGACGGGGAAGGTGTGTGACTCTGGACAAGGCTGGAGCTTAGCATATAGAGCCTCTGGTCAGCTTTGGCCACTGACCACTCTGAAGACCCAGCCAGAGAGCCCTAGACAGCAGTCTGACCCAAGAAAAGCCTCAGAATGAGGCTGCCTATTTCTCTACGAGTCACGAGTAAGCACTTGGAATTTGGAAGGACCCCTCCACAGTGGGCCTGGTTTCCAGAGCTCCGGAGCTGGGTTAAGGCATCACAGACTTCCAGTAGGGTCAGCCCTCTCCTGGGAACAGAGATGGACACCCCAAAGCCAGCCTTGAAACTTCCTGTCCTAAGGATCAGAGGTCCTCGTATTAACAGGCTGCTCCTGATGCAGTCCTGCCTGGAGGTGGCCCTCCCGGGCTCTCAGAGCTGGCGCCCAGCAGGAACG
>NW_006790468.1:1270907-1298955 GCF_000442215.2 Lipotes vexillifer | reverse complement strand
CAGGAATGGAATCACAGTCCATGGCTT
This sequence comes from Lipotes vexillifer, assembly GCF_000442215.2. NCBI lineage: Eukaryota > Metazoa > Chordata > Mammalia > Artiodactyla > Lipotidae > Lipotes > Lipotes vexillifer. The sequence continues at coordinate 1,298,928 of NW_006790468.1, read as the reverse complement.
TGGGGGCCTCCTTTCCAGGAGCCCCCGCCAGGCACGCGATCAGCAATGGTGCCTTGCTCATGGAGTCTGGGCAGAAAAGCTGAGGGCCTGGCTCAGCAGGCCCCCCCGGAAGCTGCAGCCCATGCCATCTGCAATGCCGCCAAGCATGAGTTAGCCTGTCTGTGTTTGCAACAATCAAGACCACACAGTCCTTCCCAGAAGCCCGAATTGGCCCGTGAGAGCACTGGGGAGTCATTCGCAGATCCGGCGGCTGGAGCAGGCTGGCCAAGTTGGGTCTTCACAGGAATAGGACACTCCTCACTGGACCGCCAGCTTCGAGCCCTCCTGGAGAGAAGATAGGCACACTCCGGTTTGGGGGGCTTTTGGGGGGTTTCTGATAAGACTTTTTAAAGAAGCTTTAGATTCACAGCAAAACTGAGAGGAAGGTGCAGAGTTCTCATGTATCCCCTGCCCCGCACAGGCACATCCTCCCCGGCCATCGACATCCCCCACCGGAGTGGGGCATTTGTCACAATCGATGACATTATAGCCCAAAGTCGACATAGTTGACATCAGGGCTCACTCTCGTGTTGTATATTCTGTGGAGTTTGACAGATGTAAATTGACATGCATCCACCTTGTAGTATCGTACACAGTATTTTCACTGCCCTAAACATACTCTGTGCTCAAGTTGACATCACCCCTGCCAACCCCTGGGATCCTTTTACAAGCTCTATGGTTTTGCCTTTTCCAAAACGTCACAGAATTGGAGTCATACAGTGTGTAGTCTTTTCAGATTGGCTGCTTTTGCTTGGTAATATGCACTTAATTTTTCTCCATGTCTTTTCATGGTTTGATATTCCATTTCTCTCTAGCATTGAATAATAGTCCATTGGCTGGATGTACCAGTTTATGTGTCCATTCACCTACTGAAGGACAGCTTGATGCAAAGCCCCTGTTCACCATCTCCTGTCCAACGCACCTGTAAGCTGGCATCAGCCCTGACGCCCTCAAGGTAGGTAGTGTGAGTTCCACGGGGATCTCCATACCAAGAGCCTGAAGGTTAGTGAGATTTCAGAGGTGAGGACACCATATTCTATCCACTCAGTTAGCATTTACTGAGTGCCTGCTTACTGCTGTGACCCTCCTGGTGTCAGGCTGAGGGCCACAGAGATGAATACATTGTGAGCCCTGGGGCTTCCCTGGTGGTCCAGTGGTTAAGAATCTGCCTTCCAATGCAGGGGATCTCTGGTCGGGGAACTGAGATCCCACATGCCACAGGGCAGCTAAGCCCACGTGCTCTGGAGCCCACACACCACAACTAGAGAGAAGCTCCTGTGTCGCAATGAAGAGCCCACGTGCCACAACTAAGACCCAACGCAGCCAAAAATAAATAAATACTAAAACAAAAAAATACACTGTGGGCCCTGCCCAGGGAGGCCCACACCCCATGGGGGAGTGGGTTTGGGGCAGAACGTTCCCAGCTCAGCGTGGGGGTCAAAGCACAGGATTCTGTTCTGTGGGGCTGAGCAGAGCAGGAGTACCTCTGCAGCCATGACCGGCAAGGCTAGTCGGCTCCTGGGGCGTGGAGCTCTAACAGAAGTTACAGAGCAGTTGTCCTCAAAGCGTGGTCCCCAGACCACCAGCAGCAGCATCCCCTGGGAACGTATTAAAAATGCAAACTCCTGGGACTTCCCTGGTGGCACAGCGGTTAAGAGTCCACCTGCCAATGCAGGGGACATGGGTTCGAGCCCTGGTCCGGGAAGATCCCACATGCCGCGGAGCAACTAAGCCCGCGCGCCACAACTACCGAGCCCACGCTCTAGAGCCCACGAGCCACAGCTATTGAGCCTGCGCTCTAGAGCCCGTGCTCTACAACAAGAGAAGTCACCACAATGAGAAGCCTGTGCGCACCACAAGGAAGAGTAGCCCCTGCTCGCCGCAACTAGAGAAAGCCCGTGCGCAGCAACGAAGACCCAACGCAGCCAAAAATAAATAAATAAATTTATTTTTAAAAAAAATGCAAACTCCCAGGCCTGGTCCCAAGCCTACTGAATCAGAAACTGTGGATGGAGCCTAGCCAACTGTGTTTTAACAAGCCCCCCAAGGGATTTAAATGCACGTTAAAGTTTGAGAACCACAATACAGAGAGATAGGAGAGTTCTAGGGATGAATTTCACCTCCTTGGGTTGGGAAATGAGGGAGTTTTGAGGAAGCAGATTTCACTTCAAGGGGAAAATGAACTTTCTGACAGCTGCTCAGCAATGAACCCCAAAACCTCAATCATGGTGAATTCCCATTCCTATAAGTTTGGGACACATGCTGGGTATATTAGCCGGTATTTGGGGTTCCAGTAGCAATTTCAATGGCGGGAGGCTCCCCGCTCCACCACCACCAGGCGATGCTCCAAACGCCAGCTGTTTGTCCTACAATTCAACTCAATTCTGACACTACCTACCTGTAGATAGCATCAGATTCCACAGGTTAAGGGCTCAGTCCCACAAGATTGTGCCTCCCCTCCCCCCAACTTCAGACACCAGATGAAACCCAAGCTGTCACCTGTACTTCTGACCAACTGGCTATAGACCAGAGGTTTCAATAACTGCCCACTTCGGGTTCGATTAATTTGCAAGAGCTGCTCACAGAACTCAGAAAAACATTTTACTTACTAAATTACCAGTTTATTACAAAATTATATAATTCAGGAGCAGCCAGGTGGAAGAAACGTGTAGGGCAAGGTATGTAGGAAGGGGCGTGGAGCTTCCCTGCCCCCTCTGAGCGTACCGCTCTTCCCGAATCTCCACATATTCAACAACCCGGAAGCTCTCTGAACCCTGTCCTTTTGGGTTTTTATGGAGGCTTCATTACATAGGCATGACTGATTACATCATTGGCCATTGGCTACTGAACACAATCTCAAGTCCCTTACCCCTCCCCCAGGGTTGGGGGATGGGATAAAAAGTTCCAACCCTCTAATCCCCTGATTGGTTCTCCAGGCAACCAGCCCCCATCCTTAGATGGGGGTCCAAAAGTTGCCTCAATAACATAACAAAAGCCACCTTTTCAGCTTTCTGCATTTACGAAATTCCAAGGGACTTAGGAGCTCAGAGGGGCCAGGGATGGTGAGGAAGACCAAATATATATCTATTTCTTATTATAAATCACAATATCACAGCCAGGACAGGCTATGTTATACTGTGGTAACCAATGGCTTCCAAATCTCAACAGGTTTACCTCTCGCTCACACAAAGGCTGCTGGAGCTCTGGCCTCTCTCCAGGGCACTGTCCTCCATGCCATGTCTTCATGACATGGGTAGCTTTGATCCGTGGCCCTGCCACAGCTCAACACACACTTGGCTGCACCAATGCTGAGAGGGAAGAGGGACTCCAGAGAAGATGACTTTTCGGGGCCTCTACTTAGAAGTGGAGCACACGCTCCTGGCGCTCGTATTTCACCGGCAGAACTGCCACTCGGCCCTTCCAAACTGCAAGGGTGCTACGAAGTGTGGGATCCCACAGATCGCAGAAGAAAGGAGGAGCTCGTCTACCACGAGGACAAGCTTCCTTTCAGAGGCAGCAGATGAGGAAGAAAGGAAGAGGATGGATGAGGCCGCTGTGCTGGAAGAAGATATATAAATTTAATAATCTCTTCCAAATGTGAGGTCCTATTTTTCTCTGATGCTTTAAATGTTCTAAGAATGCTCTAAATTGCTAAGTGCTTCTGTTTGCGTGAGGTTCCATGGCTCCTGGAAATTTTACTCATAATTTAGCCTGTAACACTACCACGGCAGCACCCACAGGTCCCTGGATGCTGGACTTCCAGAAAGCAGGGTGCCGTGGGTGATGCTGGCAGGGAGAGCCTGAGCTCATAGGTCTGGCGAACCAGGTGAGGGGCTGGGGCTGTGACAATTCAGATAAGTCCAGGGCAGGAAGCAGCCTTGTCCCCAAGTTGAGCTGAGAAAGAGGAATGACAGTTATCTCCTCTGGAGAGAAAAAGAAGAATGGATTCAATTCCATGTCCCTGGCCCTGTTCCAGCCCATGACTCAGTGACTGTGGAGCAGGGTAGGAGCTGCTACAGCGCCAAGTGCCTAGGTGCCAACATAGCGCCAACCACAGGAATATTACCCCTCTACCCCGACCCCTATCCCCCTACTCCTTCAGGGCAGCCCCACAACTGTACTGAGGGCACAGAAAACCAGGGGAGTGAACACCCCATGCCGGAGGGCACCCTTCTCCTTGCAGCAACCTAGAAGGAGACTCCGGGGTGCAAGAGAGGAAGAGGAAGAGGTTGAGCCAATCAGCACAGGCTCCTGAGGTGGACAGGTCCCCCCCTTAAAAAGGAGAGGTCACCCCTTGCCCAGCTCTCAGCCCCGGGGGTCCACATGCATCCTTCCCCTGCCCGAGGCTCTCCGTTCTCTGAGCCCATTTTAGTTGAGCTGCCACCATTAGGGGAGCACCTCCAGAGAAGTCCCTAATGGGGCCAGAGCCCCTGGTGCTGATGGGGAATGCTGCTTCTTTCTCATGGAGACAGATGGGACTGATGGCCATTGTTCTTAGGTTAAGTCACTGTGCACTTTGCTGAAAGATAAATTGCATATCCGCCCCGAGGGAGAATGAATCACATCAATAACTTCCTTGCTTAAAGCTCATTTATTTAGGATCCTGCTTGAGGTTGTTTTTTAATAGATAGATTAGGGAGTAATTTTTTAAAAAAGACGAAAGGGCACAGAAATTGGGTTTCCCTTTGGCTTAGAAGTTTTTTCCTCAGAGAAAGTAATAGTAAAAAGGGCTAGGGTCCTCCTTGTTTGTTCAGACTGTGGCTTGGGAGTCCTAGACGACAAGAGGTGGGGGAGGGAGGTGGGAAGAAGGGAGGGAGGGAGAGGGAGAGAGAGATTGAAAGAAAGCGATACAGAGAGCAAGCAGCAGCCCTGCAGCCCAGTGTCAGGCCTTCAGGCATCCACTCAACCCCTTCACCAAGCAAATGGGTGCAGTGGGGAAGAAGATGCACCCTAGAAGATCTGCATGACAGAGCAGGGGATGAGCCCATTTCCCGAGGCTGCCCAGGGCTCCATCCCCCAACCGTGCTGCCCCTTTCACATTCCAGTGTTTTGCAGGCTACCTGAGCCTCCACGTCACGGGGCACCCACAACCCACACTCAAGAAGGAATGGACATGAGGACGACCATCTACGAGCCAGGACCCAGGCATCAGGCTGAGGCTCTGAGTCACTGCTGTGGATGCTAAGCCAACAGCCCTCAGGCCCCTGTCCCACAGGCCCGGAGACCTGGACCAAGCCAGACACCCAAGAGGGGGCCACGGGCATGGAGGGGAGGGTCCATCAGAGCACAACAACCTAGCCTCGGCAGGAACAAGCCCTGCATCCTGCCCAGGAAGCTTAGGACTAGGCAGAACCGTTTGCCTCTCCTGGCCTCGGTGCCCCCTGGCTGTACAACACACAGGGTGGGCGCTAGTGTGGCTAGGCCTGCTGGGACACCTCACCTGACTAGTAAAAAGCTGCACCAAGCAGTTTAAAATGCAGCCAAATCTGTCAACACTTCCTGGGCATCTCGGAGGAGCAGGCTGTCAGATCTGATTAAGCTCGTCCTCCCTCACCTGGAAGCATGTCCAGGGCTGGACACTTCCCTCTGGCTGTGCTCCCGGGCAGGAGCCAAACAGGGGACAGGAAGTGGGTGTTTGTGGGGAGGCAGGCCGGCTGCAGGGCTGAGCAGAGGGACAGGAGCGAGGTTGCCTCTTGCCGATGCCTGAATTCTTAAGTGTCTTTCATTTCCTAAAAGGTACCAGAAAATGGAGTATCCAAACCACCACCTCAAAAGCACAGAACTGGGGCTGCCCAGGTGTCCATAGCTCCGGGTTTGGGCAGATCCTTCTTAACTATCACCACCCTAGTCTACAACCTCCCTGCCTTACCCTCCCCCCTCCCTCACCCCAATCCTCCTTGCCAACCCACACCACCACCTGGTCAGCTGTCCAAGGCAGGTTTAAACAAGCTGCTCAGACTTCCAGAGCCACAGAAAGCACCTTCAGGATGCAGATATAAGAGGAGCTGGAAATCAGCTCCCCTGAGCCCTTTAAAAGAGGAAGTTCAAACATATGACCCAGCAATCCCACTACTGGGCATGTACCCAGAGAAAACCATAGTTCAAAAAGACACACGCACCCCAATGTTCATTGCAGCACTATTTACAACAGCCAGGTCATGGAAGCAACCTAAATGCTCATCGACGGACGAATGGATAAAGAAGATGTGGTACATATGTACAATGGAATATTACTCAGCCATAAAAAGGAACGAAATTGGGTCATTTGTAGAGACGTGGATGGATCTAGAGACTGTCAGACAGAGTGAAGTAAGTCAGAAGGAGAAAAACAAAGATCGTATATTAACGCATATATGTGGAGCCTAGAAAAATGGTACAGATGAACCGGTTTGCAGGGCAGAAATAGAGACACAGAGGTAGAGAACAAACGTATGGACACCAAGGGGGGAAAGTGGTGGTGTGATGAATTGGGAGATTGGGATTGACATATATACACTAATATGTATAAAATGGATAACTAATAAGAACCTGCTGTATTACAAAAAAATTAATAAAATGAAATTAAAATTAAAATAAATAAAAGAGGAAGCTTACAGAACACAGGGTTTTCCAGCTGGAAGGAACCTGTTTGTTGACTCAGTGCAGAAATCTGGCCGTGGTCTCCCCGATAGGCTGCAGGACTCCCCCAGGCTCTCCGCCCACCCAGGCTCCTTATTGATGGCCCTGTCCCGAAGTGCGTCCTTCCACAACCTCGCATTGGGGACCAAGTCGGTACTCCGTCCGATACCATGTGAGGCCAAACCCTCCGTAGTCAGGAGGCCCTGGTTCCAGGCCCTTCACATTAGAAGGACTCATCAGCCAGAAATTCAGCTGTGCAGGAGACGGGGGTGGGGGGCAGGGAGGGGCGGGGGTAGGCTGGGCTCATCAGGAGAGTGCCGGAGGGAGGCCCTGCACGCAGCTCTGAAGGCTCTATCCACCCAGGAGACTCAGTTATTTCTCCCCTACTACTCAGCTGCCCTAGGAGTAAAGCTCTGAGAGGGAGAATTCCCTCGGGAGGGGAGGGGAGGTACCCAAGGTCAGCTGAGCCGCTACGTGGCCAGACACATCCAAGCATCTCCACAGACAGAGAGCTGCGTGCCAGGCTCAGCTCCCCATTGCTGTTCATCCTTTAATTACACAGCGGGAGCTAAAGTGCACGTCTGGCCCAGGAATCACTGCTCCGTCCAAAGCAGGTGTCTGAGGAAGTTACCTGTCTCAGCCAGCCCAGTCAGAAGTGGGGTGAGGGGCAGGCTGGCACGGCCAGACAAGAGTCTGGGTGCGCTCCGAGTCCTATCACCAGCCCGGTCTGCTTCGCAGCCACCCTCCCCAACATGCCCCCATCCCCCCACTGCTGGGAGCTCGTGCCTGCACCATTGTCTCAGTTTCCCCAGAACTCAGAGTGTAAGGTCAGGCCTTAGTTAGCTCTGGCTGCCATAACAGAATATCATAGACAGGGTGGCTAAAACAACAGACATTTGTTCCTCACAGCTCTGGAGGCTGGGTGTCAGCATGGTCAGATTCTGGAAAGAGCCCTCTTCCTCGTTTGCAGAGGCCCTCTCACTGTGTCCTCGTGTGGTGGGGAGAAAGCTAGCTCCAGTCTCTACCTCGCCTTATAAGGACACTAATCCTACCACAGGGGCCCTGACTTCATGGCCTCATCTAAACCTAATTATCTCCCAAAGGCCCTACTTCCAAATACCATCTCCTATGGGGTTAGAGCGTCAGCATATAAATTTGGGGGACACCTACACTCAGGCCATATCAGCCTGTGGCTCTTTCTTCCCAAACGCACGTCTGCAACCTGGACCCCTCTCCTGAGTGCCAGGCCTTCCACTTGTTCCCTGGTGGACGCAGGGAATCTGAAGAAACAAGGGGCAGGGACAGAGCAAGCCCAGATTCAGGGCCGTCCCCAGAGCAACAGCCCTCCTGACACTGGCCACGCTGATAATTCCCTAGTGCACTTCCTACCGGTCCCATCCTCTAACTACGTCCTAACAGCCTGTCCTTGTATGATACACACACAACTTCTTTATTGCTGTCGTGGCGGGTACGGTGGTCCTCATAGATGCCACTCGGACACGGTCACAAGTGAGCAGGGGCATCCCTGGCCTCCCTTGGGCTTTGGTCTCCCAGAGCCTGACTGCCCTGCTCCTTGCTTGGCTATCACGGCAGTAGTTGGATGAGATCGTGCATGTGTGGGCACCTCACACTGGGCTTGGCCCCTGGACAGTTTGCTCAGAATAACTGTCCACCTCCTCTCTGACTGCCCCTGCCACGTGCCCATCTTCCCAGGCCCTGGGAGGGGCAGAGACAGAAGCAGAATTGGTGGGTTCCTCAGTCTGAGCCAAGCCCTTAGGAACCCCATCAAGTCTCTCTCCTGGGTTAAGTCCAAGTTTCCACGACCGGCTTGGGCTGGGGTGCCGTCGGGCGCCACTCCCCCTCTTGGAGCCTCCTACCCCTCATGAGTGAAATGCTCCTCCCACCCCCAGGTTTAGGGTTCTCGAGAGAAAGTGCCAACAGACATGCCTCAAACTGATGGGCACTTCAGTTTCTTCTTGGCTGTCTTAGGAAGGTGAGGGACCTAACAGAGAGGCCAAAGCAGCCCCAGAGAAGAATGAACGAGTCTGGGGTCTGGGCTTGGTACCCAGACAGGCAGGCAGGAGGCCTTTCAGAAGTGTCTGGAGGCCCAGGCCCTGGGCCCTGCTGAGAGGAGGGGTGTTGTGGTTTCTGCTTTTACTGAAGCAGCAAAGGCCAAGGAGTAGCTTAGTTCAGGGCCCTCCCCGCCGCTGAGCCTGGCAGAGTGTGTCAGGGGCTCCCCTTTGCCAGGACACACCCGTGGCCTTGGGAGCCAGAAAAAGCAGAGTGTAGTCCTGTGGGTTTCTGTGTCTGCCTTTTAAAAATAACAGCTTTGGCTGCAGCTGACAGCCTGTGTCCCTTGTAAGTTCTTCTCTACCGTGGGTCTGCTTCCCGCCCTGTCCCATGAAGGCTGGGCCCAGGCATCCCTTGGAGCTGTAGGGGCACCATTCCGGATCTGTTTCAACTTAAGAAAAGTTCAAGGACATCATGACCAGATATTTGGACACACATACATCAGGACACATACCACACACAGGCAGGCACCCTTACACACACACACACACACACACACAAACATACACATGGATCACAATTCACTTTTCTAAAAAAAAAACTGAAATGGATCTCAAATGCGTAGGGCCACTAGCATTTTGAAAAACATTTTCTTTCCCCTTTTTGGGATTGAGGCCAGGGGACACTGTTCCCAGAGAACCAAGTTAGGGTCACATAAGTCTCTTTTTTCCCTTTCGATGTATTACTTTCCTTAAAAAGGAAAGGAAGTTGGATTAGTTTATCCTCAACAGTGAAAAATGCTATCTCTTTCCTCCAAAGTAGCTGGCTCGATTCTATTCAATATTTGGAGAAGCCAAATGTGCCAAATCTTCATGAAGAGATGAAGGGAGAAGCTTCTCGTTTCTAGCCTGGCCCCATAATTTACAGCACAGAGGACAGGCAATGCTGCTCCCCGAAGGGACACTTCTTGGGACACCAAGCCTGACCCTTCCAGCTTAGTTCTGCGGAGACATGTAGACTCCCGGAAGACTGAGAGAGCATATCTAAATGACAGGTCAAGGGCAGAATGAAGGGCTATCACAGGACAATGGGGTTTCATTGTCCCATAAAGGGATAATGCAAAAGACCTCTCAGAAGTGACAGGTCACTTCAGGTTGGGATGTTTGGGGAAGACTTTACGGAGGAGATAAAATTCTGGCTGGCCTGAAAGATGTGTGCTATTTGGACAGGTCAAGAGAAGTGAGGAGGACATTCCAGGAGAGGGGACTGGCCTGAGTAAAGGCAAGGAGACCAGGACTCTTCGAAGGGTCCCTGAGTTTGGAGTCCAGCGAGTGGACCAATTGGACCACAGAGGAACATTCTGGGGGAAATAATGCAAGAAGAGGTGTTGAACTTTATATCCAGGAGGCAACGGGTGTGGAAGGAGAGGCATTAGAGATTTTTGAGTAGGAAAGAGATACAATCAACTAACATTTTAGGACAATAACTCTTAAGACACCAGCAGGTGGCCTGAAGGGGACAAACTCATCAAGCACTTTCACACACAATCCAAGCTAAAGATTTCTCTTAAAGGTTCTGGGCAAAGTCAGCTCACAGCCGAGGCTTGCCTGGAGCTAGGGAGACAGATGAGCAAACTCCTAAATCGTACTCCTCTTTGTAATAGCTCTGGATGACAGTTTCTTATCTGTCTATTCATAACCTTTATTGAATTAGTATGGAAATACAACGTCCACTATTTTTTTCATTCAACATTTTAAACGAGACTCTAGATCCTCAAAACTATCACCATTGTATTTTTCATTATGACAGGTTTGATGTCAACTCCCCTACTAGATGGTAAGCTCCTCCAAACACAGAAACTTTCATCTGTGTCTCCCTGACTAGCCCCTAGCACAGAGGCCAGCAGAAAGAAATAAATAGGTAACCAATTGTGAAATCATATAATGATATCTTTTTTTAAAATTTAATTAATTTATTTATTTTATTGTTTGGCTGTGTTGGGCCTTCATTGCTGCCCGCGGGCTTTTCTCTCTAGTTGCGGCGAGCAGGGGCTTCTCTTTGTTGCGGTGCGTGGGCTTCTAATTGCGATGGCTTCTTTTGTTGCGGAGTATGGGCTCTAGGCGCAAGGGCTTCAGTAGCTGTGGCACGCAGGCTCAGTAGTTGTGGCTCGCGGGCTCTAGAGCACAGGCTCAGTAGTTGTGGCGCAAGGGCTTAGTTACTCCATGGCATGTAGGATCTTCCCGGACCAGGGATCGAACCCGTGTCCCCTGCATTGGCAGACCGACACCAGGGAAGTCCCAGGTGATAATATCTTCATTACCACACTGTTTGCTCTGGTCAAGGCATTGTAAATCATTGATTGTGCTTTAGGGGTTAAACTATAAAAGAGGATATCCTTCATTTACCTTAAAAATAAACTTGGACTGTCAGGCCGTCTAATCCACAAATTATTTTTTTAAAGAAAAGGCTAACTCTGGGCTTTCCTACTAAAAATATGTTTAGCAAAACTTTGTGGCAGAAAACGTCCTTTAAATGGGTCAGAGCCTAGAGTCCATCAGATGGATCCCGGGCTTCGGGCCATATGCTGACTGACACCAAGGACACAAGAATGCCTATCATTCCTTCTGGGGACACCACCCTCTTATAGACATCGAAAGTGCTTACGGAAGCCAGCGGGTAAATCTGCAAACCCCCAGCTAATCTTGTAAAACATCTTTGTCACAGGGGGTGCTCCCCAGAAAGTGGACTCTGGGATGGAGAACAGTGTGCAGGAAGTTTCCCAGGGAGCGCCTTCAGGGTGACCACCTATGTGAGAAGGAAGGAAACAGGGCTGGGCAGGGGGAGAAGGTAGGCTGCACTGCAGTCCCAACAAGGCCTCAGCTGACCCCACAGGGAACTCTAAAGTTGGGGTAGCCGTCGGAGTTGTACCCAGCTGAGGCAAGAGCCTCAGGCAAGCCCCACTGATCAGTCACTGGATGTGGGCTGTGCCCTAGAAGGGGCACAGCCATCAACAAGGCAGCTGCCTAAGAGGCCATCAGCCAGCTGCAGTCCCAGTAACTGGGGGTTAAGTCCTCCTGTCCTGAGTGGGGGTCGGGTGGAGCACAGCGTCCACCGTGGTCTCGAATGATCTGTGCAGGCCCCCGAGTGCAAGTAGGACAGCCAGACGCTCAGAGACCAGAGAGGCAGAGTGGCTGGGAGACAGATCTGGATCCACATCGTGGCTCTGCCACTTACAATCTGTCAGCTTAAATTAGTGTCAAACTTTCTGAGTCTCAGCTTCTTCATCTGTAAAATCCACCTAGAATATCCACCTTATAGGGTTTGTTTTTTTTTTTTTGCGGTACGCGGGCCCCTCACTGCTGTGGCCTCTCCCGTTGCGGAGCACAGGCTCCGGACGCGCAGGCTCAGCGGCCATGGCTCACGGGCTCAGCTGCTCCGCAGCATGTGGGACCTTCCCGGACTGGGGCACGAACCCGTGTCCCCTGCATCGGCAGGCGGACTCTCAACCACTGCGCCACCAGGGAAGCCCCACACCTTATAGGGTTTTTTATGAGTATGACAGAAGTATAAAAAATGTCCTGGCATAGTACTACAAATGGTGCTGGTAAATGGTGACCACAGTAATTGTCGTTATTTTAGCAGCTGCAGCGTCAAGGGTGATTCCCTGGTATTGGTTGGTACCAAATGCTCTCAGGTGGGAGCTATGCCACAGTCTGGGTCAAGAGCCATCAAGTATATGGACCGCTGGGCTCTAGGGGTCTGTGAGGTTGGCTAGTCATCTCCTTACATCTCAGGCCAGTGTCCTGCTGGGATCAAAGACACTGCTGTAGGCATCGTCAGGAACAAAGGACAATACTGGGAAAGGGGTTTTGGCTGTCCTCACCAGCAGAGCACATGGCAGCCTCCATGTGCCAGGCACCAAGAGGTTGGCCATGGAGGCGGCTGGGGCAGTCACTCTGCAGGCCGTGGGCGTCCCCCTTCTGGTGGCCTGTCCAAGGGGTATGACCACATGACAGGTTAGAAGTGTTTGCGTTCACTGTTTCCTCTTTCAAACGGTCAGCATGTAGAAAACCATCAAGCAGGGGTGATTCCTGCGCATATGGGACGTTCAGGGTGTCAAGGCCACCAGGAGTGGATGCCAGAGCTTTGATCCTCCATCCGATTGTGAGTTTCCCTTGAGAGCTTGAAGCACTTGACCGGGCTGAGATTACTCGTTCTCACCACTCTCCTAGACTAGAAGTCCCATATGGTACTGCACAGGCTCTGGAATCAGAAAAGTCTGATTCCTCAGTTTAAATCCTGTCTTCATCCTTCATCAACTATGGGACCCTGGACAAGGGTCAGCGCCCTCCAGGAAATCCACCAGGATCATACCTGTAGTTGAACAAGTCGGGTTTATTACTCATTGCAGCAAGAGGGAACGCACACCAGGGGTGTCCCCGTAAGAGGCTGTTAGAACCAATTGCAGGGTCTGGATTTTGTTGGGCGGCTTGGGGTGGGGTGGGGGGTCTAAGGAAGTGGGAGTTTGGATGTTGTTAGAAAGTGGAACAAGTCTATGATTGGGTGTCTCAGTAAATCTTTCTACAAGGAGGGCTATGTCGAGGATCATGCTGTAAAGAAGCTGCCGTCACTCTTTCGGGGCATAGGGGAGGAGGTATTTTGTGGGTGGCACAGCGGTGTTTTTGTCTGTGCTTAGACAAAACTACAAGGACGTCTTGCTGGGTCCACCTTAGCCAGGTCTCAGGGTGCCCTGTGAGAGGCTGGTATCCTGTGAGATTGTTTATGTCCAACCGGAGAATAGCACCGCTGGCTGTGAATGGGAGTCTAGCTTCCAAATGTCAGGGGCTGCTCTGTTTCGATTTCTCGCCAGGTTACTAAATCTCTCCATGTCAAAGTTTCTCCATCCTTAAAATGGGGGTAAGAATATCTACCCAGAGGGTGGTCTTGAAGAACAGATAAGATAACGCAGAGCTCAGAGCAGGAGCCCACCGTGTGGGTCTCCGTGTTACCCCCTAGAATATCACAGCTGCTATGTGGTAATACGGCAGCTGCTAATATGGCAGCTGCTCAAACACCCGTTTTATAGATTAAGAAACTGAGACAGAAAAAGTCGGTGCTTTGGGGTGAAAATCAGAGATGAAATAGCCATTCACCAGAGCTGCAACTGAAATTCCCACTTGGAGTCACCGCCCAGGCCATCGGCTCTGGCACCTGAAATGAATATCCTAACTAGCAGCAACTAACTGCTGGCGTTGATTGAAGCTGAGTGTCAGAGTCAGCCCACACTGGGGCCGGAGCATTGCCCTGGGGAGGAAGGGGCGTGGCCACTGTGGGACCTGGAGAGCAGTGGTCACCATGGGGACGTGATGCCCATGTTTCACTTGGCAGCTTTCACACTGAGCTTAGGGAGAGTGAGTGGCCTCAGACGTGGAATCCAGGGAGTAGCCCAAGGAGCACAGAGTACAGCATGACTCTGAGCCAGGGACAGAGTCAGAACCAACTGCTTCTGGTTCCCACACGTAATCTTGTCTGATAATAGTAGAGTTAATCACAAGTGAGATTTCCAGAATAAAGCCCACCCAGGCTGAGTTCCCCAAATTATACCCTCTCCCTGGTAATTGCCGAGCTGTTCGGGACCTGCATCTGCCTTATAACAGCATTTCTATGAGGACCAGATTGAGTGCCACCTCTCATGTGGTGGAGCAAAAAGAAAATTTTACACTCTGATGGCCTGGCTTCCCCAGCTTGGGGCAGTGGAAAGGCATCAGGCATGGAATCGCAGATCAGTGCCTTCTCAGCTACGTGGATTTGGAAATGCATTCAGCCTTCATGTGCTCAGCTGTAAGATGGGAATAACAAAACGTCACCGTCCTTCCTATCACCCAAGAGTGCTACAAATATCAAATGCCATATTCACATGTGAGCAAAGAGCTCTAAAAAGAATTATAAAATTTTAAAAAGTAAAACGTTTCCTATAAAATGACTTTTAACAGTATATAAAACGGATTTGAAGCAAAAATGAAAAGGTCATGTTTTAACTAGAATGTTCTATGGTGATATCATTAATGCTCTTCCACAATGTTTGCTAATGATGGTTATTTCAGGACCCTGGAATTTTATTTATCTTTTTTATAAATTTATTTATTTATTTTTGGCTGCGTTGGGTTTTCATTGCTGCCCGTGGGCTTTTTTTTTTTTTTTTTTTTTTTTTGCGGTATGTGGGCCTCTCACTGTTGTGGCCTCTCCCGTCGCGGAGCACAGGCTCCGGACGCGCAGGCTCAGCGGCCACGGCTCACGGGCCCAGCTGCTCCGCGGCACGTGGGATCTTCCCGGACCAGGGCACGAACCCGTGTCCCCTGCATCGGCAGGCGGACTCTCAACCACTGCGCCACCAGGGAAGTCCTCTTTTTTTTTTTATTTCAACTCAAGAAACATTTATTGAACATCAACTTATGCAAAGTACTGTAAACTAGGATGATCATTCCTGCCCTAAGAGAGCATACACTCTAGATTGTCTTTTTTTTAATAGATCTTTATTGGAGTATAATTGCTTCACAATACTGTGTTAGTCTCTGTTGTACAACAAAGTGAATCAGCCATATGCATACATATATCCCCATATCCCCTCCCTCTTGAGCCTCCCTCCCACCCTCCCTATCCCACCCCTCTAGGTGGTCACAAAGCACCGAGCTGATCTCCCTGTGCTATGCTGCTGCTTCCCACTAGCTAACTATTTTACAGTTGGTAGTGTATGTATATCGATGCTACTCTCACTTTGCCCCAGCTTCCCCCTCCCCTCCCAGTGTCCTCAAGTCCATTCTCTATGTCTACGTCTTTATTCCTGCCCGGCCACTAGGTTCATCAGTACCATTTTTTTTTTTTAGATTCCATATATATGTGTTAGCATACGGTATTTGTTTTTCTTTTTCTGACTTACTTAACTACATATGACAGACTCGAGGTCCATCCACCTCACTACAAATAACTCATTTTCATTTCTTCTTATGGCTGGGTAATATTCCATTGAATATATGTGCCACATCTTCTTTATCCATTCATCTGTCAATGGACATTTAGGTTGCTTCCACGTCCTGGCTATTGTAAATAGAGCTGCAATGAACATTGTGGTACATGACTCTTTTTGAATTATGGCTTTCTCAGGGTATATGCCCAGTAGTGGGATTGCTGGGTCATATGGTAGTTCTATTTTTAGTTTTTTAAGGAACCTCCATACTGTTCTCCATAGTGGTTGTAGCAATCTACATTCCCACCAACAGTGCAGGAGGGTTCCCTTTTCATCACACCCTTCCAGCATTTATAGCTTCTAGATTTTTTGATAATGGCCATTCTGAGTGGTGTGAGGTGATAGCTCATTGTAGTTTTGGTTTGCATTTCTCTAATAATTAGTGATGCTGAGCATCTTTTCCTGTGCCTTGTGGCCATTCTTATGTCTTCTTTGGTAAAATGTCTATTTAGGTCTTCCACCCATTTTTTTAATTGGATTGTTTGTTTTTTGATATTGAGCTCCATGAGATGTTTGTATATTTTGGAGATTAATCTTTTTTCTGTTGTTTCATTTGCAAATATTTTCTCTCATCTGAGGGTTTTCTTTTCGTCTTGTTTATGGTTTCCTTTGCTGTGCAAAAGCTTTTAAGTTTAATTAAGTCCCATTTGTTTATTTTTCTTTTTATTTCCATTTCTCTAGGATGTGGGTCAAAAAAGATCTTGCTGTGGTTTATGTCAAAGAGTGTTTTTCCTATGTTTTCCTCTAAGAGTTTTACAGTGTCTAGTTTTACATTTAGGTCTTTAATCCATTTGGAGTTTATTTTTGTGTATGGTGTTAGGGAGTGATCTAATCTCATACTTTTACATGTAGCTGTCCAGTTTTCCCAGCACCACTTACTGAAGAGGCTGTCTTTTCTCCACTGCATGTTCTTGCCTCTTTTCTCATAAATTAGGTGACCATATATGCATGGGTTTATCTCTGGGTTTTCTATCCTGTACCATTGATCTATATTTCTGTTTTTGTGCCAGTACCATACTGTCATTTTTTTTAACATCTTTATTGGAGTATAATTATTTTATAAATTATAAAATTCTTTACTAATTTTAAGAATTCTGTATCAGTTTCAAATAAACTCCCTCTGAGTAAGCAATATAAAGCAGTATATAGTCATCCTCGTCCCTTGGTATCTGAGGGGGATTGGGCACAGTGGCCAACGTCTCTGCTTCTCAGGGAATAGGCCTGGTGACAGCAGCCTAGGTGGCAGCCTTGGGCTGAGAGTAGCTGGAATCAAGACAGGGCGGTTGCTACTAAAAGGGTCTCCCAATCACAAGAGGGTCCTCACCCTGAATGAGGCAGTGGCTGAGTTCGATGGGCTTTTCCTCTTCACACAGGCCGAGGGCTGAACAGAGCTCAAGCTCAGATCCATGACTCTTCCTGAGAGCAACTCCAGAGTTCCACCTCTACAGAGTGGATCTCCCTCCCTACCTGAGGGAAACCCCAAGCCATCTCCCTGAGTGGACACAAAGTGGTCTGACCCTAGGATGATCTGCCTCGCTTACTTTCTTCTTTAGTTAAGTAATCTGGGAGACACCATAATCCTTAGCAGTCTACCTCCCAGGCTGAATTATTTAGTGTAACTCTAATCCAATGCCATTGTTGGCCTAGCAGGATAATTCACATCGGCCTTGGGCTTTGGGATACTACATTTGGGGTTTTTCCTAGGTCGTCTCTCCACCCATGTACAGGACAAATAGCCCCCTCATTCTTGTAGGTCATCAAATGAAGACACACACACACACACACACACACACACACACACACACACACACACACACATTCTCCCAAGCACAAATATTAATTCCCAGAGTCATTACTGTGTGGTGATGGGAAGCGTAAACAGCATTTTTCTAAGTGCACAGGCCTGCGCAACTACCTAGCCCACTGCAGAGCAGGTGAACTCCCCTTTGTTCTTTCTGCTTCTAGATGGTGCCCCTGTTGGTGCATAAGAAACAGGACACATGACAGAGTCATCCACCCACCCCTCAGGCCCACCACTTAATCCCCAAAGACCTCACAGAAGCTTTCCTTATTTCCCCCTGTACTTACTAGGTCAGGTCACATTCTTGAGATCGTTTATACTCTTGTTCAGATAACCCCTAGGGGGTTTGCTCATCCAGTTAGGCAGGCAATCAAAGAATCTGTTTCGCCAGGATTACTCTGAATATAAATGTTGCTGAGTGGGTGAAAGGTGCCTGGGAGAGTTCATTAAGAAACAGTCCAGGCAAACACTGCCCAGTTCTCCAGGGTCACCCCTGGGACGTCAGGGTCACACTCTGTTCCAAGAGTTCCCCCACATGCGCTGCAACCTGGCCCAGCCTTGGCCTCTGCCACTTACCTGATGCCAGCCAAATGGCCGGTGGTTAACCGTCAAGTCTTCCATGACGCTGGACCTGGCGTTCCTGCCCCAGCGCACAGATCTCCACTCACTTCCAGTGCTCCCCTGACCACGGGCTCCTGTGACCAGTGGCCCAGAACACAGTGCTGAGTGAGCCTGCAGTCTTGAATCCCCAAGCTGGAGCCCATAAAATCAACGACAGCAGGCAGTATAGTGGTTTGTACTCTGGCTATTTCTAAAACACCCAGAAAGCTCTCTGCCTCCAGCTAGAATTTATGCTGAGAGGGAGGATTCAGAGAGGAATAGAGGAGAGGCCGCAGCTCTGGGGCATCTAACCGAGCTCCCGGGCTGAGAAGATGCACTTATGGCAGAGTTTGCAAGGCAGTAAGTAGGAAATCCCAATCGCTCTGCGGCTTCTATGTTCCATGTTGTTGAGAACCCTTGAGGCCAGGGAGACCACAGCCCTATTTATCTCTGCTGTGGTCAGTCTGCGACTGGACTTTTTGGCTTTTGGTTTTCCAGCAGTTCTGGAGTTCACCCTTTCAGGAGCCCCCTGTGCAGAGGAGGGCGAGGGTCTCACAGCCACGTCTAGGAGGGGTGGCCAAGCACTGACCTGTGGATGACTGGCCTGAAGCGCTATACACACCGGACTCAAACCTCCACAGGGCAGCAGACAGCAGAGAGCAGGGTGAGCCCCCCGGCTGCAGGGCTGAGACCCCAGATCGACGTTACAGGAAAATGGCCTTTCCCTATGAACGCTGGAAACGGTGCTCTTGTAAAGGAGCACATGCCCTGTCTCTGGAGGAGTGCAAGCAGCAGCAGAATACTCTGGAAGGAACCCATCAGTGGGAACTTGTACTCAGTCGACTAGGCCGTCTCTCCCACTCAAGGAGCCCTGGGTTCTGAGACTGTGGATGGGCTAACTTACTTACTGAGAGAGGGTCTGGCCGCAAAGCCTCCTGCCTCTGCAGGGCATACCTGAGAGGCTTTTATCACTGGGCTTTGAAGGGAGAACAATAATCCCATGCTTAAACCAAAACATCTTGTGGTGGGACCTGTGCTGTGAACACATCCTTCATCCTTCCCGCCACCCTGCCAGGTCCCCATAGGGACTCTATGGGCTGGAAGTGGGGGGAGGTGGAAGCTTGCCCAGCACCTGCCCCAGCCCCAGCTGGGGTGTCTCAGGCCTCTGTCAGAGGGGGCAACTGGCATCTGGGACAGTCTGATCTGACTTCCAGTCGCTTGGAATCCTCCCTAACAGCTGTGACTTCCTGGGGTTCTATGAAGGAACTGCAGAGACCACGGCCGCCTTGATGCCTCTCCAAGATGTTATCTTAGGAGCAGTGACATTTCAGATGAAGTCACTTCTAAGAGAAACCCCTTCCCTTTTTCTAGTTCCTGAATAAACTCAAAGTTTAAATGGCTTAAGGAATCCACTAGCTATCTGGATTAACTAATTAGCAAGTTAAGCAAGTGGTTAAACTATTCTGGGTCTCAATTTTCTCATCTGACAAAGAAGAATCATATAATCCAGAGCGAACAGTCTGTGCTTCTAGAACTTGTTCGTGTGTGCGCGTGTGTGTGCGCGCGTGTGCGCGCGCGTGCGTGTGCGTGTGTGTGTGTGTGTGATTTCACTTATGTTCATGTCTAATCATTGGCACAGACGCCTCCATCAGCCAATGAGACAGCATGCTCAGGGCCAGTGAATCCTCCTCCAGCTCTGGCTGGAAATAAAACAGAGAAAGACACCTTTACCTCATGGGACACTGGGAATGTTAACTCCTCTGACTTTCAAAATCACTGGACCAGAGCTATCGAAGCCAGTTTCCTAACTGGATGTGTTGAAGGCAAAGTGATCTCTTGTAAAAGATACTATGGACGGGGCTTCTAGCTGGGGGCACACGCATCCACGTGCACGAACACACAACACACACACTTTTGGTACAAGTTGCCTTTGAGAGCTTAAACCGTATCTGGCACAAAGCATTTGCTCACGAAAGTGTTGGTGATAAATGATGAAATAAAAGAACAATACAGATCTTCCTCCACTTACCATGGGTTTGTGTCCCGATAAACCCATCATAAGTTGAAAATATTTTAGGTAGAAAGTGCATTTAATACACCAACCTACCAAATATCATAGCTTAGCCTAGCCCAGCTTAAACATGCTCAGACCATTTACATTAGCCTACAGTTGGGCAAAATCATCTAATGCAAAGCTTATTTTATAACAAAGTGTTGACTGTCTCACGTGATTAGTTGAACACTGTATTGAAAGTGAAAAACAGAATGGGTCTGAGTACAGAGTGATTGTAAGTGTGTCGGCTGTTTACCCTCATGAGCGTACAGCTGACTGGGAGCTGTGGCTGCCACTGCCCAGCGTCATAAGAGGGTATCACTGCATATCACTAGCCCAGAAAAGAATCAGAATTCAAAGTATGGTTTCTACTGAATGTGTTTCACTTTTACACCATTGTAAAAGTCGAAAAAGCCAAAGTCTAAGCGTGGTAAGCCAGGGACCATCTGTACTCATAAAATCCACTGAGGTTATACTGCCAATGGACTGAAAACATCGCATGCCCTGCTCCAGCTACTGCTCAGATCTTTAACTGTGAATGTTTAGTTAATAACTAAAATATCTTAAGAAACTTATGTTGGAGAGAGAGCAGGGGCCTGGGGGATTGGAGGGGACCAGGGTTCTTGCTTCTGCTCCTAATGAGCTGTGTGACCTTGGGCAGCCCCCCACCCTCCATGGAACTCAGTTTTCCATCTTTAAATGAAGGGGTTGGGGCTTCCTTGGTGGTGCAGTGGTTGAGAGTCCGCCTGCCGATGCTGCCGATGCAGGGGATGAGGGTTCGTGCCCCGGTCTGGGAAGATCCCACATGCCGCGGAGCGGCTGGGCCCGTGAGCCATGGCCGCTGAGCCGGCGCGTCCGGAGCCTGTGCTCCGCAATGGGAGAGGCCACAGCAGTGAGAGGCCCGCGTACCGCAAAAAAAAAAAAATGAAGGGGTTGGACTGAATAACCTGTGGTCTCCTTCCCACTTCTGTCAGTGTATAGAAATTTAAGGGACTTTCCCGGTGGTCCAGTGGTAAAGAATCCACCTTCCAATGCAGGGGACTCCGGTTGGATCCCTGGTCAGGAAACTAAGATCCCGAATGCCGCGGGGCAAGTAAGCCCACAAGCCATAGCTAGCGAAAAGCCTGTGTGCCTCAACTAAGACCCGAAGCAGCCAAATAAATAAATAATTTTTTTTTAATTTAAAAAAGGAAATTTAAAACAATAGTAACTTACGGGAAAAAAATCTTAATTCTAGTAACGGCATTGACTTTGAAATTGTAAAAATCTACCTTCACAATCTTTGTTTTCTATTCATGAACTTGAATTCCCATTTTTTGGTTTTCTAAGTAGCAAATGTTAAGAAGTACTCTGGGGCAAATTTAAACGTCTGCCATGCACCTGTCCTGTTTAGTGAGCCTTGACTTCAGCCAGAAAAGTTCATGATAAAACAATGCCAGGGACACACACTCATGACTGCTCACTGGACAACCAGAGTATATCTGGAAACTCACCAAAGCAGCCTTTCAGGGACGTCATGAGCCTGCTGGTTCCATCCCGGGCCCTGCCCCGGGGCAGCAGGAGACAGTGGGCAACAGGGGCTGGGCAGCATGGGTATGGCTCTTGGGATCCCCTTTTCAAAGCTCAGCCACCCCAACTGTCTTGTGCTCTAGGGACAGAGGGTGGCTTTTCTCAGGATCAAGTGTGACTCTTACCACTGGCCAGCTCATCCCGCCAGACCAGCAGGTACGGATCCCTGGGATAGAAGGTGCTCTCCCTGTGAAACTCTGCCACCACATGCTTTATAAGCATGACAACTCGGCAGTGTCCCTAAGAGAAATGAGCAGGGCTCTGGGCATTGCAGGAGGGCTCCAGCCCAGCAAGAATCAAAGACCTTGAGCCAGAGGGAGCGAAAAATCACCCCCACCCTGAAATGGTGCTCCAGTTGTCTGTAAACTCATTCTTAGCTAGAAGATTCCTTGGATTCACCCCTAAAGAACTGGAAAATGATACTCTGGGGGTGCCACTCAATGTCCTCCAACCCAGGAGGCAAAATGCCCCAAATTCCTTGAAAGGGTAGGGTGGGGAGTTCCTGTTAGAACCCTACTGGTGAGGCCACTGTTTATGAAATGTGCCATAAAAGGGTCCAACTGGTAGGGAGAGAGTCCTCCCCATGGCAGTGACCGCACAATGGAGAGACAGGAGGTGTGAGTCACTGGCTGTGGCTGCTCTGCCACTCCCTGAGGTCACTTCAGGGCAGATGGAACAAAACAACAGAAACAGCTGCAGATTTGGACCAGGCAGAAAAGAGGAGACAGCACCTGAATGGCTGCCCAGAGCCCCCACGAGCCGCCCAGAGTCCACAGGGCAAGTCAGTTTGCCGGGTGAGTACCCAGAGCCAGAGTCTTCCTTGCTTCTGCCAGCCCAGGCTATGGATTGACAGTATCCCCTTCTGCAGACAGAATTGGCTACATAACCTGTGGATCGAATGCAAAATTAAAACATGGGCTCCCTGTTCAAAAATTGAGAATTTCAAGATGGCAACAGCCTTACATTATCTAAGATCAGGGCTCTTCTGAGCGCTGGCTCTGTGTGACTGCACAGGTCACATGCCATGACGCCAGCGCTTTCTGCAGGGATTTTCTCATTCTGTGTATTTCCTATTGGAGTTCACCTTCATAGTCTGAGGACAAGTTAATCGTCAACACCATTTCTATCTGCTTTAAGAAAACTAAACTATAATAACTAAAGTGCCTCTATTCCATGAATATTTATTGAGCGCCTACCTCGTGCCAGGCACCCAGCCGTGAACAAAGGCCGTGCCCTCATGGCGCTCACGTTCTAGCAGGAGAAGAAGCATCTTGCTTCCGTCCCTCCCCAGACCTTTCAGACATGGCTGGCAGGCCAGCGGACTCTGAGCTATCTCCTTCATGAACCAACCGCTGGGGCAGAAAGCCATACAGTTCAATGTTAAATTGTTCCTTGAATTCTTTGCACATGTGCTATTTTTGCCTCCCCAGTAGGGCCACAAGCTCTTTGTCTTACACGAAAGGTCCTCATGTAGTCCATCATTCAACAAATGTTTACTCAGCACCTGTGCCAGGCCCAGGTCTATATGCCCGGGATACAAGTCATTATAAGTAAGACACGGTCCCCATACTCTAGGAGATCCCATCGAAAATGAAATGAGAGGGATTTCCCTGGTGGTCCAGTGGCTAAGACTCCATGCTCCCAATGCAGTGGGTCCGGGTTCGATGCCTGGTCAGGGAACTAGATCCCGCATGCCGCAGCTAAAGATCCCGCACGCAGCAACGGAGATCCCACGTGCTGCAGTGAAGACCCAGTGCAACCAAATAAATAAATAAATAAAAATAAAAATAAAATAAAATAAAATGGATAAGAAAAGGTAGGAAAGGAACAATGTGTTTTGAGCAGAAGAGGAAGATAGAGGAAGTCAGGGAAGGCAGATGACGTCTGAGCCCTGCTTTCAAGGCTTAGTGGGAACAAAACTCAGGCTTGTCTCTTCATGGGGACCTCTCCAAGGAGCACCCCTAGCTAACTCCCCTCATCCTGTTCTTCTCCAGCACCTGGGAGCACCTTCAGCAGCTCTTGCCTCCTGAGAGCTCCGCCATCTGGTACTTGAGTGCCCTCTATGACATTTTGAACTGGGGTCATCCAGCTGCGGCAAGAACATGTTCAGTGATGCAGAGTTCATGACCTTTGACTCATGTTCTGACCGCTATAGTATGTTTCTTTCTTTTGAGCCAAAATCTGCCCCTTGAATTTCTCCTGTTTGCTCTTCCCTTGAAGCCCCACATAGACTGGACCAATCAACTCGTTCACCCACCAGACCGTCCGTGTCCCAGCCAGCATGCTGGGCATGGTCTCGGCCCTCCAGGGCTCACAGTCTGCTGGTGGCTTCTGGAATACGATGGTAAGTGTTGGGATAAGGGTAAGGAAAGGCGCTGGAGAGCATGTAGGTGGGCTATCCCACCCAATCTTGAGAGGTCAAGGGAAGGCTTCCCAAAGGAAGTGATATTTACCCCAAAGCCCACGGAGCAAACCCGTCTAGGCCCCAGAGGCACAGAGAAGCCACTACCCACGAGAAATGGAAAGACAATTACCCTTTAAATACCACGTTTATTCCCAAGACACAAATACTGGAGGATTCTAATTTTGGCAGCCCTGCCCTCTATTCTGTTTATTGAAATACTCAGATGGTGAAGGAAGCACTACCACAGAGAGCTCCTAGAGATGGGAATTTCGCCCAGGGCTCGCCCAGGCCTGGCACACAGTAGGTGTACAAACCATGTGTGTGGAATGGACCAGGCGGCCTTTGGGTGATTTTCCCCGCCTGGTCCTGACGCTCTCCAGCCAGCTTTGCTGTGAAAGGCTGGTGAAGCCAGGGTAAGGGCAAAGGCACAGGGGGCGATGGGGTGGGCACCAGACCTTCGTTTTGGGAAGCAGGGGAGGGAGGGTGCGGCTTCCCACCTTCCTCCTCCCACCAGCTCTGGGCCCAGAAGCATGAGCTAGATCAAGATGGGGTTTATCACTTGAAGGCGCAACAGCTGTGCTTGAGAAGAGGCAGGAGGTCTCCCCCAGAGAGGAAGCCCAGCTCTCCTTGAGGAAGAGCTCTCGAGGGTCCTAGCCCCGAGCCCGGAGCCCATCCTACTGCTCTCACCCCAAGCCTGCTGCCTCAGCCCGCTCGTTAGCTTAGCACCCTTCACCAGCCACGCACACAGGCAGGTCGCAGGGCCCATTATGATGGGGGGGACCATATTAATTAGCAGGGATCAGGGGTCCAGATGTGAGCTGGATCAAATCCCACATGTAGATCTTTAGCCTGTCTGCCCTTGTGAGGGAGCCCTCAGATTTTTTCATCAGCGCCTGACCCCATTCCTGGTAGCCGTAACTGGTTGAGTTTCTCGCTCTCTGATTCCTGGACTGCCAGGATCTGATGGGCTACTCTCATCATATGGGCTAGTCTAGCGCCCTTCAGAAAGCGAGTTCAGATCCAGTGTAAGTCCTGCCTCCTTGGACTCAAACGGCATTTCAGCATTTGGCCTATTGACCAAGGAGGGGCCTCACAAATCTTAGTGTGGTTTGAAGAGGATGCGCCATAAGCCAGCTCATCCCGATGACTGCTTCCAGCCCAATCTCTGAAATTAGACCTTGCTTCCAAAAATGACAGGGCAAGTGACCATCCCTGACATCGCCTTCTACCACTGACTGCCAGGGTGCAAGCTCCCCAGGCCTGGAGGTCACCAGACCACAAACCCCCAGATTTGGCCCAGACTCCTCAGAACCTGGAAGTTGGCACAGTTGAGCCGATTTAAGCATCTATTTCCAAGTCACCTGGGGAAAACCTGCCAAAGTGAGATGGGAACTAACAAGTCTCTGTTCAGCAACTGGCCCTCCCCAGGACACTAACCCAGATCCCATCAAGGTCAGGCATTACCAGGAACTCAAGTTCAAGGTCAGCTTTCTGAAAAAGCCAAAAGATGGGAAGGGTGAACAGGGAGGGATTCACCTTTGAATGGGAATTTCCATGCTGCACCCCTCCTCCTGTGCTTCTATCCCTGACGATACAATTTTTGTTGCTGTTCTTATTTAATGAGAAAGTAAAAAAACAAACAAAATTGGAGCTAACTCTGAAAAAAGGCCTCTGCTCCAGTCTAATCCTGCAGTCTAATTAAGCTCAGCTCCTACCTCCATGCCAGGAGAACCAGTTTGCCCAGACTTAAAGCCCTTACTGTACCAGCTCACTTGTGGTAAGTTTGGTAAAACTCCCCCAGAAATAAAGCTGTGGGCTCTTGCTGTCAGAGGCACTGTGATCAGATGATCAAGTCTCCTCATTTCTTTGTTTTCCCTTTCATGGTGGGGTGTGGGGTCTGCCGGTTTTGCTGAGCTGCATAACGGGCAGGGACTCTCTTTCTCGGGTTACAAATGCAGCAGC
This sequence comes from Lipotes vexillifer, assembly GCF_000442215.2. NCBI lineage: Eukaryota > Metazoa > Chordata > Mammalia > Artiodactyla > Lipotidae > Lipotes > Lipotes vexillifer. The sequence continues at coordinate 1,272,848 of NW_006790468.1, read as the reverse complement.
TGAGCCCTGGGTCTTGCACGCACAGGACTCATGGCTGGATCTTTCTAGCATACGTTTCTCCATCACTTAGAGGTTGTCAGCATTTTTCCTGGTATTTGCTTCACCTGGAGAAATTGCTGATTCTCCTTCGCTCTGTGGCCACGTCAGCAAGGGGAGGGTGTGCAGGCTCTGCTTGGCTCTGCGCCCTGTCCACCCTCCTCCTCCCTATGTGTCACTGGGTCAACAGACTGGTATAGTGCCCGTACAACCTCTGCTGAGGACACATGAGCACCGTGCTCCTAGGAAGAAAGCCTGCTGCTCCCCAGACCCCATAGCCTTCCCTTTGGCACTCAGATGGCTCAGATTCTACCACCACGTTCTCTGGGACCGGCACAGTGGGCACTTCTTTCCTGAGTGCAAAATTCATCCTATGCAGCCCTGAGAATCTCCAGTTTATCAAGGACCCTCTGAACTCGAGCTTTTATTCAGTAACTTAGTAGTTACTAAGTACCTACCACGTGTCAGACCCCGCGCTGGATGCTAGGGCTTTAAAAATGAGTATAATGTGATACCCTGAGGAGCTTACAGTTGAAAAAGCCCCTGACAAACAAAAGAGTGGTTATTACTATATACTCATTTATCCAGTAAAGTTTATTCCACCTCTACTTGTGCTTAAGGTGCTAAGATGAGTCCAACAGAGGGAAGGGAATCAAGATTTATTGAGGACTTAGAATGAGCTGGGTCTGTGCTGAGTACTTGGTTTGATCCTGTTTAATCTTCAGAATTATTTCCATTGTACAAATAAAGAACCTGAGGCAGTGGAGAGTAAAAATAATTGGATCAAGAATGTCCAGACAGGGGCTTCCCTGGTGGCGCAGTGGTTGAGAGTCCGCCTGCCGATGCAGGGGACACGCGTTCGTGCCCCGGTCTGGGAAGATCCCACATGCCGCGGAGCGGCTGGGCCCGTGAGCCATGGCTGCTGAGCCTGCGTGTCCGGAGCCTGTGCTCTGCAACGGGAGAGGCCAACAGTGAGAGGCCCGTGTAACGCAAAAAAAAAAAAAAAAAAAAAAAGAATGTCCAGACAGTGAAGGACAGAGTGAGGGCTGCTGCCTGTAAGCCTTGATTTTCCCACCGCGCACACTGCCTTTACTGCAGGTGACATAGATGAACAATACAGGGGGAGAAGTGACGTGACAGAACGGGGGACACATCTGCACTGCTCCACCCCTGTTCCTTTTTCTTGAGGTCTCTGGCAAACTCCCAGAGCTGCAATTTCTTCCCACACCCGCAATTTCTTCCCACACCCAGCTGAGGATGAGAGGGTTACACTCGCCCAGAGTCGGGCCTCTTCTGCACCCCACTCATGGTAGTGCTGGGCCTTCTGAATTCCCTTGGCTAACTGGTGAGACTGCTTACTAGTTGGTCACTAGGTCATGGACGGAGGTTGGATCCTATCAGCCTGCTAGAGAACTCGTGGCATTTTAAGCCTGATTAGTACTCTTTTTCCCTTTGAATTGTTTATGCCTTCACTGCATTTCATCTTTGTTCTTTCAGATCTGGCAGGTAACCAACTATACAGTCTGTAATTTCTACCATTACCCATGAAGTAAAAACTTTGAACAATTCTCCCTTGGCACAGATAAGAACAACTTCAGAGATCCCGGGCTGGCTCATTTATGTTGGTGTTTTCTTACGCGTGTAGGCTGGATCTCCATTTGGCCTACAATGCTCGACTTTCTTGGAGGAAATCTGTAGCCCCAAAATTGCTCAACCAAGAGGAAGAGGATGGATGGACAGAACGTCCCATTCACAGAGCCAGCCTGGTTATGCGACCAGACCTCACACTTTCCCATATTTGGCCGTTACGGACAAGTGTGTATTTTACAAGTGACTTTTTTTAGCACTCATATAAATAATACTTTTTATTCTGTCAGAGTCCCATTTATAAGCTCTCCAGAATTA
>NW_006790468.1:1269467-1270897 GCF_000442215.2 Lipotes vexillifer | reverse complement strand
CATTCCTGCATTCCTCTTAGGTGCCTCCAGAAGGTTTCGATTGTTTATCCCAAGGTTAAACAAGTTCTGGAATCAAATGAAATCAATCATTAACAAAGTGATGAGAAACTTGCTTCTGGGAACATTTGTTTCTTCCCTTTTCAGGATTGAAGGCAGAAGAAAAACAGCTCCAAATGACAGCCAGAGGACAGAGGTCACACAGAGTGATAAAAACCCAAAGCCTAGTTGCATAGCCCTTAGAATTGTGCTTTCAGTGTTGTATGAAAGGAGAGAAGGTTAGAACTCCCCTTGACAAGGATGGAAGAGGCCCTTGGGACTGACAACACACATACGGTTAAGGCACTGCCACCTACTTTGTGGCATCTAACTACTGTTTTGTGAATTGGGAGATTGGGATTGACATACATACACTATTGATACTATGTATAAAATACATAACTAATGAGAACCTGCTGTATAGCACAGGGAACTTTACTCAGTGCTCTGTGGTGACCTAAATGGGAAGGAAATCCAAAAAAGAGGGGATCTGTGTCTACGTAGAGCTGATACGCTTTGCTGGACAGTAGAAATTAACACAACATTGTAAAGCAACTCTACTCTGATAAAAATTAAAAAAAAAAATTATCCCGAAAAGAAAGAAAAAAGAAAAAGAGAAGAAAAGAATTGTGCTTTTGGATCATGGTTTCTAAAATGAAAAACATGGCCAGTTGTGCCAGGCTCCCAACCCAGAAGCCAAAACTGCCCAGCTTCCTCCGATGCTCGAAGCTCAGGCCCGGCATCGACCAACCGCTGAGCACTGCGAGTCCCCCAGGTGACCCTGCAGAGGGTGGCCTGCAGCCCCAAAAATGTGCTTCCACTGCCTGCTCATCTCAGGATCACTGGGAGGACTTCCCCAGAGATCTCTCCAGGCCTGAGTACCTTGTGATTCCTGCAGGGGTGGGGTCCAGAGAAGGCTTTCCCTCAGCTGGTGTTGTCAGCGCCCAAAGCCTGGCCTCACAGGAGCACTTTCTTAACTTCCCTGGACTCAGCCCCTGGGCCAAAAACAGCTGGTTACTTGTCATTGCTGTGTCACACATAACTCATGTCAAAACAGAGTGATTTACCTGCTTGGTTCCAAGCATGCAGTATCGGAGGACTGTTGGACCCTCCAGGCAGCCCAGTCATTTTTTAACTGACCTTCCTCTCATTCCCCATAGCAGCCATTCCCAGCCTTTGTCACTTCCTTGGGTCTCTTAGAAGTTGGCACTCCCTAAATTTCTGTCCTTTCTTTAATCGATTCATTCATTCTACTACTACTTATTGAGATCCTAGATGTGCCAAGCACCTGCTGAGCAGTAGAGACACAGCAGTGATGGAGCAGACATGGCCTCTATGCTCATCGTGGAGATTAGAACCTGACTTACAATCTCCTCTCACTCCACACGCTCTTC
>NW_006790468.1:1265378-1268703 GCF_000442215.2 Lipotes vexillifer | reverse complement strand
CGCTCTTCCTGGATCATCTCGTTCCTTCTCCAAGGCTTCCGTTGCCACCTGTGCCCTCATGGCTCCCACTTTGCTCAGCTGACCCATAAACCCACCCAACTGTGTGCCAGACGGTATCTCAGGGTTAGCAATGAGGAAACCAATCTCGTAAAGAGGGATGGTTGAGTACCACAACGACGACTCTTATCCCAGGATGCCTTTATCCTGGTGATACTTGCTCTGATCCCAGCTCAAACCACCATGATGGAAACCCTCAGAAGTGCTGTTTCTTTTTCTCACCTGCCTAGACATAGATGATATTCTTCCCAATTAGAGCAGAAGTCTCCCTCCCTCCCCATATACCCCATAACCACCCAGCAATACCTTAAATTCACCTAGAGTGGGTCCTCAGAGAGAGCAAGGAACTCCTTCCTTGTTACATAAGGTCTACTTTCTAAGACCACACTTCCTATCCCACGACTTGCTTCTTCCAAGGAAGGTTGATCTGATGAATGTCTCCTCCCATATAGATGAGACTTCTCTCATCTGTATAGGTTATGGCCTTTCCTCATCTTTCCTCATGACCTAAACGGGACACAATAGTCTCACTCTGTAAAGAAATTACACAGATTTTGGTGTAAGTGGGAAGGTGAGGAGAATGAGAAGGACAGTATTTATGTCCAAAGGTACCTCACACTCAATGTAGATAAGACCAAAAACAGGGCTTCCCTGGTGGCGCAGTGGTTGGGAGTCCGCCTGCCGATGCAGGGGCCGCGGGTTCGTGCCCCGGTCCGGGAAGATCCCACGTGCCGCGGAGCGGCTGGGCCCGTGAGCCGTGGCCGCTGAGCCTGCGCGTCCGGAGCCTGTGCTCCGCAGCGGGAGAGGCCACAACAGTGGGAGGCCCGCGTACCACACACACACACACACACACACACACACACACACACACACACACACAAACAAAATCAACACGTCCTTCTGGGCCCTACTCCAAAACTGCTCATCTTCTGCTTATTCTCGTCTTAAATAATGGCATCAGCTCCCTCAAAGTCACCCACACCAGAATCCTGGTGGTCAGCCTCCAACTCCGACTCCCACACCTTCTACCTCCTAAATGTCTTTCCAATCTGCCCTCTCCTCCCCTGTTGGTGCCTTAATTCAGGCCTTCTCATCTCTACCTGGACCAGGGCAAAGTCTTCCTCACTGATCTTTTTTTGTTTTGTTTTGCGGTATGCGGGCCTCTCACTGTTGCGGCCTCTCCCGTTGCGGAGCACAGGCTCCGGACGCGCAGGCTCAGCGGCCACGGCTCACGGGCCCAGCCGCTCCGCGGCACGTGGGATCTTCCCGGACCGGGGCACGAACCCGCGTCCCCTGCATCGGCAGGTGGACTCTCAACCACTGAGCCACCAGGGAAGCCCGTCACTGATCTTTGACCTCTGGTTTTCCCCTCTCCATCCAATCCATCCTCCACACTGCATTCAGGGTGATTTTTCTCAAATCATCATCCCACCACATATGTAAGTTTGTTGTGCTGGAGCCAGACTGCTTGGGTTTCCAAATCCATATGAGTTTTGTGACCCTGAGCAAGTTATCCAACCTCTTACGGCTCAGTTTCCTCATCAGTAATTGAGAATAATAGCACCGACCTCAAAGTCATCATGGAGGATTGTGGTAGGCAGCTTCGAAAATGGCTCCAATGACCCCACCTTCCGCCCTTGGGTAATGCCCTCCCATTGAGTGTGGGCTGGACCCCGTTACTTGCTTCTAATAAAAAGAATACAGCAAAAGCAATGGGATGTTACTTCCAAGATTAAGTTATGAAAGATTTTGACTTCTGCCTTGCCCACACTGTCTCTCTCTGGCTCTTCTCTCTCGTTTGCTGTGATGAAGCAGGCTTCCCTGTTGGACTGCCCAACGGAGAGGCCCACGTGGCAAGGAGCTCAAAGGAGGCCTTGGCCAGTGAGGAACTGAATCCTACCAGCAACCATATGAGTGGGCTGGGGAGCAGACCCTTCCGCAGTCAAGCCTGGAGATCGATCGAGCTGCAGCCAACACCTTGACTACAGTTTCAGGAGAGACCCTGAGCCAGAGGACTCAGCTAAGCTGTGCCCAGATTCCTGACTCACAGAAATGGTGAAGAAATAAATGTTCTAAACCACTAAGTTTGGGGATAATTTGTTATACAACGATAGATAATTAATACACACATAAAACAATACAGATGAAGAGCTTAGAACAGTGCCTGATGCCTACATTAGCTACTGTCATCATCATCATTATTATTACTTGTGCAGACACACATAGAGATTGAAAGCTCTGTAAGGGGAGGGACCATGCCTGCCTATTTGTCTACTGAGTCCTAAGCTCCTAGCACAGTGCCAGGCACAGAGTCCTTAAGTCAACAATAAATATTTGGAAGGAATGAACTGGGGTCCTCTAGACAGCTCTTACCTCCCAGCCCAGTAAAGGGGCTGCTGAGAGTTGAAGGAGCTGCCTGAGTACCCGCTTTCTCCCCCAGCTAGAAGATGGACCAAGTAAAGTGGTTAAGGTCTGTCCCCCAACAAGCTGGAGTACAAGGTCCCTTTGTGGTGTCACAGCCTCCTTGAGCCCAGGCTTCATGTTTCCCAGGAGCACAGTTATCACAAAGCTAGCCCTTGTGTCTGCCCCCCATCCCTGGGAGGCACAGAGAAAACAATGAAACCGTCATCACCAACCTTCTCTCCCGGCCTGTGTGTGAACAGGGAGGGCCGGGCAGAGGCTGTTTGACTTGGCTGGGTAACATCATTTTTCTTGACTGAAGAAATGTATACCAGAAGGGCTACAAGGAGAAGGTAGTTCTCACCCAAGAGAGCTTTATTCCCCAGAGGCCAGGCCCCACAGTAATGTAAAGAAGCTATATCTTTCATCTGCACATTGCCCACTCCTGCTTTAAGACTTAGGTCAAATGTCTCCTCTTCCATGACACCCTCCCCACCTTCCCCTGGGGTCCTGTTGTGCCCTGGGCCTAACACCCCCATTTGAGCATGCTCAGTGAATGCATTCCCAGAACTGCCTGGCCCACCAGGGCAAGGATTGTGTCCTGTTTGCTTTTGTATCCCTTGTCTCAGCAGAGCAGAGTGCTGTTGCGTTCTGAATTCGGAATGGCAGAAAATCTCTAGAAGGGCATTAAACCCCCTGTTGCACAAGAATGTGGAGAAGAGAAAATAGGGGTTATGTATGGGTCATCCTGGGAGGGAAATTCTCTGAAAGTGCTGTGCTCTTTAAGGTAGGGCAGTCGGGACTACAGGGCACTACAGTCTCAGCCTCGGGAATGCGATTTACTTTCCTGCTGAAAAGACCTCCCTCC
>NW_006790468.1:1264241-1265368 GCF_000442215.2 Lipotes vexillifer | reverse complement strand
CCTGCTGAAAAGACCTCCCTCCTCTGTGCAATGACATGAACTCTCCTTTATTCTAAGCCAGTGGTTCTCAAAGTGTGGTACCCAGACCAGCAGCATCAGCATCACTTGGTCCCCACCCCGGACATACTGATCAGAGACTCTGGAAGCTAGGCCCAGCCATCTGTGTTTTAACCAGCCCTCCATGTGATTCTAATGCATGCTTAAGTTTGAAAACCACTGTTCTAAGTACACTGAAACACATGTGAAAAAGACCCTAGAAATACAGTCCAGATTGATTTCAAATTAAGATTAAACAAGAACCCAAGCCAATGCCCCTTGCTACGAAATGCCCAGGATCAATGAAACTTCCACTATTCTCCACGAAACCATTCAACAGGCAATTAAACGAACTCAGCACATTTATTTTAAATGTGCAAAATGAATTTTCATATCCTAAGAGTAACACCAGATGTTTTACCTCTTTTTTCCTAATTGAATTTCCAGCCTACAGCAATTCGTCTTTATATTTTCCAGTTGGATCTAATGCAGCAAGAAGAGTGTGTTCCGGCAGGATTAAATGCCATGCATTTTAAAACAAGCGTAAGCCAGGCTGCCATGTGTCACCTGGCTTGTTGTCTTCCTAAAATTAAAAAAAAAAAGGCAGCTATAAGTACCAGGCAGATTTGAGCAGGCAGGAAACCCAGAAAAGGCCCTTTCGGAGGCTGGGACTCCAGGCTCTTGGCTGGTTGCAAAGCTGAGTACTGGGCATTGAGCCCAAGCTTGAGCTCTTCACAGAGTCCTGCACTCCCTGGTACCAAAGGATTTGCAAGCTGTAAAACTTGCAAATCAACATTTTGTTTTTCTGTGGAAATTTTTGCCTTTAAAATGAAAGAGAAAAAATAGGCTGAGGGCTAGAGGTGAGTGAGGCCAGGAGCTGAGGAAAGGATGAGGCAGTGGCTTAGAGAAGACAACCTGGGTGGACCCTCTCCTTGCTCTGTGCCTGGAACTGCCCAGACAATTCCCCTCTGTCGGCCAATGAGCCTGGCTGTGCGGGAGGCCCTGTTAATGTTTTGTTTTGTTTTTTAAGTGGGTGAAAAGTCACCAGCAACCAGGCTTGCCTCACTCAACAAAAGCTCTTGGGAGTCTAG
>NW_006790468.1:1228260-1264156 GCF_000442215.2 Lipotes vexillifer | reverse complement strand
GGGGGGGGCGGGCGGGGGAGGACAGTGGCAGCAGGCAACTAAGGGCTAGAAACCCAGAAAGTGTTGATTCCAAAAACAAAAACCACGGTCTTCTGTAGTTGGGAGAGGTTGGCAGTATCTGCTACATTTCCTCGAAGCTGCTGAGGCTGGCAGATTTGAGCCATCATACCTGTAGCGGGATTTTAATACGGTCTCTGAAGATAAATCTGCCTGTCTGGTTCTGGTACCCACTGCAGCAGGCTAACTGTCTGAAATTAGAGCTCATCATGATTCCACGTCAGTGTGCCTGCCCCAACTTTCAATAACAGCCACCCAAAGCCTCGTGTTCTGTCCGTAATGCGGCCACTCCTGGCACTTAGAATAAAGCATTTTAGGCTACGTATAGACCTTCAGATGAAACTTCAAGGATAGAAGAATCAGCTTCTGATCTGGGCTCTCCCCAACTTCCACCCAGGAGCTCAGGCCAGAGATAACACCCTACAATCTCAGGGGGTATTGTGTAACCCCATGAGGATCTGAAGGGAACCCAGGAACCAGTCTTTTGGACAGAGAGCCTGGTCCCACACCGGTGATTAACAACAACAACAAAAAAGTCATCTAAATTTTAAATGCACAAATGACACCTTTCCAAGTTTCAAAGAATAGGCAGCAAAGGCCCCATACTAGACTTCAACACAAGTGCTTAAGAATACAAACAGTACACGTTAGGTCAAAGGTTTGGGCACTGGGTGTTGGGGTAACCTCTGGGACTGGGACGGGAAGAAGCTGGTCTCCCATGGCCACGCAACCCCACACGTCCTCGAAGGGATTTCATCCCCATTTCTTACAAACACTATGAGGGAAACTGAGTTGGTGGGACCTCCACTGCAGAATTCTGCCCTTGCCCCCAAATTCACAAGAATATTTTAACACATTATTAAACCACAGGAGCCATTTTATAAATGTCATCATCATAGTCTTTTAATATTTTACATAAAAAAACTGTATACACAGCTTATAGAACTTTTATGTAAACATCATAAGCTCACCACTTTGTCATTTGTCAGTTTATTTAAAAAATAAAAAACAAGACAATTTAGTAGAAGTACCACTGGATGGGGAAGGGAGGGGGAGAAAAGAGACACTAGGGGCAGGTTTACTCTCTGTACAGAGATGCAGAGAAAATTTCACACAGCTTTAGAGACTGACTTGTGGGGGGAAAAAAAAAAAGGTTTTAGATAGGCTCTAACACTTGTTACTGCCCTTTCTCAAAAGAGTGCGCATACCTGCACAAATAAAATCGCAAAACAGAACAGTGTTGCCACTTTTTTCAAAAGAAAAAAAATTAGTGGTTTCTTTTTTTTCTCCTTTTTTTTAAAGTCATTTTTTTAAAAACATCAGAAGTAGATGAGGTTACAGTGTACAAGTGTGGTCAGAATGCTACTGTCTTATGGAAATGACAAGTGCATTAAATGTCAAACAATGAAACAATTGTGCAAAGAATTCTTCCACCCCCCCAAAAAAAGACCACCCAAGTTTTAGCCTTTAAATAAATCAAATAACATCAGTTTCTTGGACTGAACGATTTTCACTTGTAGGACAGGCACAAAGTTCGCTTATGGCAAAAACGACCTGCAGCACACTTTCCCTCCTCCTGCCTGTGTCTGGTGAGGGGGTTCGCGGGGGGGGGGAAACATTTTTAAGGGTCAGAGCAAGTAGCAGGAAGCTGATTCTGGCCACAGAGCAAGCTTGCCAGTCCAGAACTACCAGCAAAAATTGTGTGTGTGTGTGTGTGTGTGTGTGTGTGTGTCTGGAGACATTTCTGGTCATTATAACGGGGGCGGGGGGGGGGGGGGGGGGGGGGGGGGGGCTAGCCCGCAGGAGCCATGAGTCTAGAAGCTGTGTCCTCTCATCCCCAAGTCGGCTGCAAACGTCCTCCCCAGGGTTTGGAAAGATGGCCAAGTCTTGTTCGTGCTGGGATGGACGCCTGACCCAGGCTGGGCCGGAGCTGTTCCAGCGCCCCATCACTCCACCCACCACCACCATTAAATAACACCATCCTACCTCCGAAAATAAAATTATATCTATATTTATATAACACCCCATCCTCCCCAGCCCTCCCCTCCCGCAGTTTCCGAGGTCTATGTTACAGACAGGGGATAGCAGGCGCTCGCTGGTTATGGACGAACATCTGATGGGGCGCGGCCGCACCCCAGTGCCAAGCTCGTCTCCGGGAGGCAGAGGCAGGCATGGGGGTGAAAACCCGGCGGCGGGGAGTCGAACATACACACAGCCACACACTCTGAAGAGGCTTGACTCTTCACTAAAGGGTGGTCAGGGGACCCTTGGCACTCAGCGGGGCGGCCAGGCCTGTGCAACACAGCCGGACGCACAGACACTTGGAAAGCAGGCGCCCGGTGCCTACCACGCGGATTCCCGGCGCCAGAGCCTGAGCCGCCGGGCCACGTCTGCCGGGGCTGAAGGCAGACACCAGGCAGTCCGGTGGGGTCCTTGGGGCACGCGGGTCTCCCCTTCCCCGGGCTCGCGGGGGCTGGGCCCGGGAGGGGGAGGCGCGCCAGCAGGGGCAGGCGGGGCGGGAGCGGCCCTCATAGCACCTTGCAGCAGTTGATGCAGCCGTTCTGGGAGCCGTAGCGCTTCTGCAGCGCGGCGCGCGTGGCCGTCTCGAAGACCTCGCGCACGCCCTCCTTGGTCTTGGCCGAGCACTCGAGGTAGTCGTAGGCTTGGATGCGCACGGCCATGGCGCGGCCGTCATCCGTGCGCACAGGTTCCTGCTTCATGCGCGCCAGCTCTGTGCGGACGTGCTCGTCGCTGCGTAGGTCTTTCTTGTTGGCCACCAGGATGATGGGCACGTTGGGGCAGAAGTGCTTCACCTCGGGCACCCACTTCTCGGGGATGTTCTCCAGCGAATCCGGGCTGTCCACCGAGAAGCACATGAGGATCACGTCGGTGTCCGGGTAGGAGAGTGGCCGCAGGCGGTCGTAGTCCTCCTGGCCCGCCGTGTCCCACAGCGCCAGCTCCACCTGCTTGCCGTCCACCTCGATGTCGGCCACATAGTTCTCGAAGACGGTGGGCACGTACACCTCGGGGAACTCGTCCTTACTGAACACGATCAGCAGGCACGTCTTGCCGCACGCGCCGTCGCCCACCACCACCAGCTTCTTGCGGATGGCCGCCATGAGCGGGCCGGGCCCGGGCAGCAGGAGGGGGCCCGCGAACGCCTCGCTGCCGTCCCGTTCGCCGCTCACTGCTCACCTCGGGCTGCGCGCCTGGGGTTGCTAGCTGCACCCAGGCCCCGGGGTGGCGCGTTCTCTCGCTGTGCTCGGGCTGCCGCGGCGGGGTAGGTGGAGGCCTCGGGGCATAGGGCGCGCCGTGCGTCTCCGCGCTGCTCCGGAGCGGTGGCCGCTCGCCTTGTCCTGGGCCTGGGGTCGGCGCCTTTGTGCGCAAAAAGTGGCTAGAGCAGCGGACCCGGCCTAGCTCCCTCCCGGGTCTCTCTAGGCCTCAGCAAAGGTACAAGTGAACACACGAGCGCAGCCAGACTGCGGTGGCAGATGCGGGCTGCGGCCCCAGCGCCCTCTATTTAAAGAGTTTGGCGACTTTCTTAATATAGCCGCCCAATGGGAAGCAAGCCGACTGAGCTCACCGCTGCGGAGCTTGGCTCTGATTGGCCGTCCGCTGCAGCCCAGGGGCGGGGCCGGGAGAGCTTGATTGACGGCCCAGACCGCCGGGCTGGGAGAGGCGGCGATTGGGGAGTCTTAACGCCGCGGCGGCCGCCCCTGCGGGGCTCGGGTGGAACCTGGGTTCCCGTCTTCGCCGCAGCTTGTGCGCGCGAAGCGGGAGGGCTGGAGATAGCTGCCCGGAGCCCGCGGAGTCTGGACGAGCGGTTCCGAGAGAGGCGGCACTTTGCGGGCCGTTGATGACTCCCTCCCACTCAAAATTGCCCCCTTGCTTCGCAAACTCCCAGCGGGTGGTCGGACCTGTGGGGGAGGGAGCGGCTCCTTTAATGTGGTTTTGTTTTTAAATACACACACACGCACACACACAGAGGCACACATATACACACACACACACGTTTGATTCCAAGCAAGGTTGTCGGGGGTTTTTTGTCTTTAATTCAGAAGCGGCCCCTCCCCTGGTCGAGTCCGCCGCCCCCATCCCTCCACCCGGTATTCGCCCTGAGCCCTGGGTTTGGATCTCTGAGAGGGTGGCTGTAAGCTGGGTAGGCCTGGGCCCAGCCTCTGGCTCTAACAAGTCCTCCCTCCTACCCCCTTCTCGGCACCCAGCCTAGGTCCCTAGGTGAAGATTGGGGGAAGGGGGGGCAGTGAAAAGCGAAGGTCGAGGCTGGTTGCAGAACTTCAGGTCCACTTGGAGGAAGTTAGCAAGCAGAAAAAGGCAGACTCAGCCCTGGTTTGGCAGGATTAATTCGGATCCTGGTCATAAGGTTGAGAACTGTCTGGAGTAAATAGTACAATAAAATCCAGCCACCCCACACCCCATTGGGCAAGAATAGGCTTCGGCCCCAGGGAGTGGGAGGAGGAACTTGCAGGCTGGGACACAGCAAATTAATGTGTGGTGGGGTGCTAGATCCCTAGTCTTCTGCTCCCACCAGGACTTAATTCATCTATTCCTTGAATTCTGCAGGAGATGACACCTATGTCTGAGCTAGAAGAACCTAAGCCAATGGATCTCAATCGACAGAAGAGGTGGGAAGGGGGAGGGAGGGAGGGAGAATCTCCCAGGAAGGAGGAACAGCTTGAACAAAAGCAGAGATGTGGAAAGAGTAGGACAAATTCTAGGAACAGGGAATAGCTTAGTGTGGCTGCCCTCGGTGGAGAGAGAGAGAGAGGTGAAACTCAGGATGGACGCCAGTCATGGAGGAACCAACTACCCAGGTTGGGCCATATCTATTCTGGAGGCAGGGGGATGCTTACTGGTTTTTCAGAAAGGAGAGACCCACTACATCATGATGAGGTTATTGCCTCATATTTCTGCCTCCCCCTCTGACTGGAAGCTGTTGGAGGGCCTGGATTCTGTCTTATCTCAGCATCTTAAAGCCCTAAGCATAATGCCTGACCCTATGCAAGAATCAGTAAACGACTGTGGAGAATTCGCCTAAATGCTCAGGAACTCAGTTGGAACTTTCTGGAGTCTCTTACCTCAAACTCCAGACTGCTTTACCAACCATCCAACCAAACCCGGGCAGCCAGCTGTAGCTGAGCCATGGTGTTTTCACACATGATTCATATGTTGAGATGTAGGTCCCCAAATGGACGCCGCAGATACAATCAGGTCAAATACGACATTAGTGCCACAAACCCCCAGAGCCCATCCTCATTCAAGTGACCAAAACTGTTTCCCTCACATTGGATTATCTCCACTACAATGCCTAATGTTTTTGTTTTTTTGATTTTGTTTTTCAGATCTAAGGAACTGAACTGTCAGTAAGTAAATAATTTCTCCAAGTGTAATCCCGTGGGAGAAAGTAAGGGTTTTTTTTTTTTTGGATCATTTGTTTAGGGCTCCAATCTAGCAACTTTTTCTTTTCTTTTAATTTCAGTTTGCCTGTTAGAAAAATCTAAATTTTTCTTCCTTTAATCAAAACCTTTTATAGCTGTATTGTTAACACTGCTTTCCTTTATCTTCATATAGCTTGGGAATCTTGGCTATGTCCTTAAGCTTCAAATATTAAGAAAGTATCAGGCTTCCCTGGTGGCTCAGTGGTTGCGAGTCTGCCCGCCGATGCAGGGGACATGGGTTCGTGCCCTGGTCCGGGAAGATCCCACATGCCGCGGAGCGGCTGGGCCCATGAGCCATGGCCGCTGAGCCTGCGCGTCTGGAGCCTGTGCCCCGCAACGGGAGATGGCACGACAGTGAGGGGCCCGCATACCTTAAAAAAAAAAAGAAAGTATCAAACAATTAAAGTTTTGTACCATGTATTTTTTAAAAAACTGGAATACAAAGAATCAGGAAGAGGGATTCAATTCACTCATTTCCTGACTCTCAGACATATTATATGAGGTGTTCCAAGCTTGAATCTCAATACTGCAGTAATTTCTAAAAATATTCAGTTGGTAAATTATGCCAAAGTAAACAAGTAGAAAAATCCGTATTCTGCAGCAGCTTCTTTTCATGGTCTTCACTTTCATGTCCAGGATCCTTTGACAAGCTCTGTGAAGACTGGCTACTTCAAATACTGTACCACTCACGGGATAAACTCTCCCAAACTAGGGGATGTGCCTAATGGCCTCCTCACTGCCGCTGCTCTCCCTTCACAATACACTGGCAAAGGGCAAGGATAAAACTGACTTGTCAAGGAGAGCAAATCATTTTAATAGTTAACTTTAGTAACCTTTAGATTCGTTGTATGACAGATACCCACACTAGCGAGAGAGGGAAGTTATCCTTCAGACAAAAGGGAGGATGTTAATCTACCTCCAATCTTCCTTCAGCTTTATTTATTTGGCCTTTTTTGTCCACTGTCTCCTACAGATCTCCTGTAAATCACCCCCCAACTCTTCGGAGACAAGATCAGCCAGAGACTGGCGTGTTCATTAGATTTTAGTGCCATCTTGTGGCAATATTTACAGGGTTTTTTAAACATATATATATATATATATATATATATATATATATATATAATTATATTTAAATATTTTATAAATATTTTCTATATATTATATATATATGATTATATAAAAACTTATCTAGCCAAAAAGCATGCATTTTATGACTATTTTTATTTTAAGACGTTTCACAGGATGTAAAACCCCTATTTGTTTCACAAGCAGCTTCTTTAGAAATTCTTCACATATATATTTATACACACATAGAACTTTTTTCATATACACTTTAAAAAATAAATTAATTCCTTCCTAGTTAAATAGTAACTTCTAAAAGAGAATAGAAGAGATAACAGCTGTGGAAACTTTCTAATTTATATAACAATGGACTTTCTTTTAACCGAATTACAATGTACAGAAAGTTGTAAAACAACTTGAACTGCAAAAATCATCTGCTTTCTTCCCCCCAGTTAAGAAAGCCATTTTTGGATAATCTGGTATAACTGGAAGTAATAGTAATTCACTTACCAATAAGCATTTACTGGAAACCAGCAATACCATAGACATTCCTGGCACTCATTTAATTTTTTAATTATTTCTAATTTGAGCAAGTAGTTTAGGGTCTCTAGGAAAATTGTCAACCTTCCTTCTCAATGTGATGAGTTTTAAAAAGGGAAAGGCTCTTCTAGACCTAGCCATACTATTTCACATGGAAAAACCAAAGTGGTCCCATATGGTCCGTTTGGGCCCTTTCAGCCATGAGTTACATAGCTGAGCCTTCAAACTGCTTTCTGGGGTCTTCAAGCTATAAGTAACAGCAATTCAAACACCCCTCCCCTGTCCCAAGATTGTGACCCAGTTTGACCCAGGCCTAAGACAGAGAGGCTGTGCTCACAGGAGAATCACCATAGCTAGAATGTTAAACTTTGGAATGTAGGCACTTTTGACACTCTTTGACATAAACCAAGCAAGATCTTTTTTGACCCATCTCCTAGAGAAATGGAAGTAAAAAGAAAAATAAACAAATGGGACTTAATTAAACTTAAAAGCTTTTGCACAGCAAAAGAAACCATAAACAAGATGAAAAGACAACCCTCAGAATGGGAGAAAATATTTGCAAATGAAACAATGGACTAAGGATTAATCTCCAAAATATACAGACAGCTCATGGAGCTCAATATCAAAAAAACAAACAATCCAGTTAAAAAATGGGCAGAAGACCCAAATAGACATTTCAGCAAGGAAGACATACAGATGGCTAAGAGGCACATGAAAAGATGGCTCAACATCTCTAGTTATTGGAGAGATGCAAATCAAAACTGCAATGAGCTATCACCTCACACTGGTCAGAATGGCCATTATCAAAAAATCTAGAAACAATAAATGCTGGAAAGGGTGTGGGGAAAAGGGAACCCTCCTGCACTGTTGGTGGGAATGTAGACTGATACAACCACTATGGAAAACAGTATGGAGTTTCCTTAAAAACTAAAAATAGAACTACCATATGACCCAGCAATCCCACTACTGGGCATATACCCTGAGAAAACCATAATTCAAAAAGACACGTACCCCAATGTTCATTGCAGCTCTATTTACAATAGCCAGGACATGGAAGCAACCTAAATGTCCATCAACAGGTGAATGGATAAAGAAGATATGGCACATATATACAATGGAATATTACTCAGCCATAAAAAGAAACGAAATTGAGTTATTTGCAGTGAGGTGGATGGACCTAGAGTCTGTCATACAGAGTGAAGTGACTCAGAAAGAGAAAAGCATATACTGTATGCTAACGCATATATATGCAATCTTAAGAAAAAAATGGTACTGATGAACCTAGTTGCAGGGCAGGAACAGAGACATAGACCTAGAGAATGGACTTGAGGACACGGGATGGGATGGGGAAGCTGGGGTGAAGTGAGAGTAGCATCAACATATATACACTACCAAATGTAAAATAGCTAGTGGGAAGCGGCATCATAGCACGGGGAGATCAGCTTGGTGTTTGCGACCCCCTAGAGGGGTGGGATAGGGAGGATGGGAGAGAGGCTCAAGAAGGAGGGGATTTGGGAACATATGTATGCCTATGGCTGATTCACTTTGTTGTACAACAGGAACTAACACGGTATTGTGAAGCAATTATCCTCCAATAAAGACCTATTAAAAAAAATTCTGATATGGACCACCAAAAAGTTTTTTAAATAAAAAATTAATAAAAACTGATATTCGATTCAGTTATTGGGAAATGTTTATGTATGTTTGAAACAACTTGAATATATGAAGCTACTTTTTCTTACCGGAAATTTTTTGAAATCTAAATACAGATTGAGCATGTTTGATGAAAATTTAGCATCTGAATTGAGATGCGCTGTAACTGTACAATAAACACTAGAATTTAAAGGCTTAGATTGAAAAACATGTAAAATAGTCCACGAAATAACTTTATATTAATTACATGTTGACATCATATTTTGGATATAGTGGATTTTTTTTTAAATATGAGATTTAATATGCTAGATATATTTGGATATATAATTCAAATAAATTTTACCTTTTTCTGTTTGTTACTGTGACAACTAGAACATTTTAAATTACATATGTAGGTTACATTGTATTTCTCTTGGATAGTACCGCTCTAAAATGTCTACAAGCTTAGGTGGTTTCCTGGCAACTCCCTCCCTCACCACCCTTTTGGGGAGTCACCTTTATATGAACCCCCTGGATCCCCTTAATCTTCCTGTGGGGGTTAGAGGTAGGATTTCCATTTGTTTGTTCTAAACTCACTGCTGGATTTCAGACAGGCTCAGACACTTAGATAAACGGTGTGGTTTGGGGCCATCTGGGACCTCCCTGTCCACTTTTCATCACTGCTTTCCAGGCCAGACACCTCTAGCACTTTTCATCTGTCCCCCTAAACAGCAGCCCCCTCCCTAGTCTGTCCAGCTCTCACCCCAGCACTAGGCGATGTTTTCTTGAACAGGTGAGGCTATTTGGGCCTTTATGCACGCGTCTTATTTTCCTTTCCAGAAAAGGGAATCAACATCTAGTCCTTGTCTGATTTTGGTAGAAAAGTGGGAGGTGTAGATTGTTTTCTGGAACTCTCATATCAACCTCAATTCTCTCAATTCAATTCAGTAAATGTAGATTGAAAGGAGAGTGGAGATGGGAAGGTGAAGACACAAAAGATAAGTAAGCTTAGGACTAACAGGTAGTGAAGTCTTGTCCCTCCCCCACCATGGGACAGGACCTCACTAATATGTAAATGAAGGATGGAGTCAGCTTCACACTGGTGTCCACGGCTGAGCCAGGCTTTGGGTAAGCAGTAGGATTTTTCCAGAAGAGGTGCCCATTTGCACCATCTGAAACATTTACTGCGTGTATTATGTGGAGAAATGTTCCAATCAGAGCCATTTGTTGAGAGGGAGAAGTAGGAAAATGTTCCTCTCTCCATGCCTGAGTTTGTCTGAAGACACTGCGGGGTGAGGTTTGTCTCACCCTAAGGAATGGGAAGGCAGAAAGGAAAGAGGAAGGTCACAAGAACTCACCCTTACGTAAGTGTTGTTATTACAAAATCCACCCCAGCAATGCTTGCTGTTTCTGTGACAGATGCTGAAATTTCACACAGATTTGTTAACTTCCCCAAAGCTACCGGAAAGTGATGGCGAGATGTAGTAAACAGAAGAGAGAGAGCCTCGTACCCGGAACCTGGAAACTTACTTTTTAGGTCTTCCAATTCCTAGCTGTACAGCCTCGGGCAAATCAACCTTTCCAGGTCTCAGTTTCCCCATTTGTAAAATGAGAGCAAGAACTCAGAGGTTGGAAACTCAAATGTCCACAGGGGTCCTGCAGTTAACTGTGTGTGAGACATAATGGCAGTGGTGGAAACTGTGGGGAACCAGAGAACATGCCCTATCTAAGCAATAAAATTTCAGAATTTAAAAACCAACTACTGTGCTGTCCAAAAAAGGCACAAACAGAACAGGCTGGATTTGGCCAGGCAGAAAAGTCTGTGGCCCCTGACTAGATGAATTTCATTTTTTACAGATCAAGAGGGCTCACCTGTAGAAAATAATATTGTTAATCCTTTCATAAACTGAAAAAATAATTTTATAAAACAAAAAATCCTTTCTCTTGAATTTTATTTTTCAAAACTTTCTTTTATTTGAGTTACTTATACCGAGGTCCAAAAGATGAAATATTCCAAAGGATGGAAACTAGGGAAACATAGTCTTAAGTAAGAATAAGTTATTCTTGGACTTCCCTGGTGGCACAGTGGTTAAGAATCCGCCTGCCAATGAGGGTTCGAGCCCTGGTCCGGGAAGGTCCCACATGCCACGGAGCAGCTAAGCCCGTGGGCCACGACTACTGAGCCTGTGCTCTAGAGCCTGCGAGCCACAGCTACTGAGCCTGCGTCCCACAACTACTGAAGCCCGCGCACCTAGAGCCCATGTTCTGCAACAAGAGAAGCCACCACAATGAGAATCCCGCACACCACAACGAAAAGTAGCCCCTACTCACCACAACTAGAGAAAGCCCACGCACAGCAACGAAGACCCAACGCAGCCAAAAATAAATAAGTTTATTTAAAAAAAAAAAAAAAAAGGAATGTTATTCTCACAGCTACCTCAGGGTTAGTATTGAGCAGGTTGGGAGATGTTACACCCTTATGTCAGTCCAGAGGGCAATAACACCAAGTTTTTTTCTCTTCCCATTTTTTTTAGTCTTGAAAGCAAATGATCTAATCAAAGTATTTAAACAGGGATGATTCACTCCTTTTATTCTCTGATGATGTCAGAATTTTGCAATAGGGAGGAGTTGAATACACAATGGGTTTCCACACTCCAGTGTGTTATCACTGAAGATGGCTCTGTGACTATTTATAGCATGAGACAGAGCCTATATTAGGAGCCACTGCTCAGGACCAGGCAATCTAGGGAGCAGATGTCAGGCAGCAGAACTGCCTGAGTCAACCCACAGAATCATAAGAAATAATACATTGTTGCTGCCTTAAGCCACTATGTTTCAGGGTGGTTTGTTCCACAGGAATGGATAACCAAACAGGCTGTCTTGATGGCTGCATACAAGTTAGCCAGACCAAGAAAGGAGAAAAAGGGCCTTCTAGAGTATGGAGGCAGGAGGTAGCATAGCATATTCAGGTACTAGATAGATCAGTATGGCGGGAATGTGGGGTATACGGGGGAGAGAAGCAGGGGCTGGAACTGAGGAGGCTGGCCAGGCCCAGATAAGAGCATCTGAGGATGGGTCGGGAATCCCCAAGGTGATGATTCACTGAGAGGACTCACAGGACTCAGTGGGTAGCTGTACTCACAGTTGTGATTTATTAGAACAACAGGAGGCAAAACAAGGTCAGCAAAGGGAAGGCACATGAGGGGAAGTCAGGGGACAGCAGGTGCAAGGGAAATTGTTCTTGAGAGGATGCAATCAGAGTCCTCTCCCAGGGAACCACACAGGACACACCTACTTCCCCCAGCAATGAGTTATGACAACACGCATAAAACACTGCCAACCAAAGAAGCTCCTTAGAGACTCAGGGCCGGGGATTTTTACTGGGAGCTGTGATGGTTACCTTTTTTTTTTTTTTGCGGTACGTGGGCCTCTCACAGTCGCGACCCCTCCTGCCACAGAGCACAGGCTCCAGATGCTCAGGCTCAACGGCCATGGCTCACGGGCCCCGCGGCATGTGGGATCTTCCCGGACCGGGGCACGAACCCGTGTCCCCTGCATCGGCAGGCGGACTCGCAACCCCTGTGCCTCCAGGGAAGCTCAGTTAACTTTTTATGTCAACTTGGCCAGACTACCATGCCCAGTTTGGTCAAACACCAGTCTAGATGTTGCTGGTGAAGGTAAGTTTTGGAGGAGATGAACACATAAATCAGTGGACTTTGAGTAAAGCTGATTATTCTCCATAATATAGATGGGCTTCATCCAAACAGTTGAAGACCTTAAGAACAAAGACTGAGATTTCCCTAAGAAGGGAGAATCCTCCTAAAGACTGCAGCATAGACATCCTGCCTGTTGCCCTGAGAATTTGGGCTCAATGCCTCAACATCGACTCTGAATTTCCAGCCTGCCAGTCTCCCCTACAGAGCTCAAACATGCCAACCCCACAACTGCATGAGCCAATTCCTTAAAATGAATCACTTGCCCCCTCTCCATAAATATATCCTATTGGTTCTGTTTCTCTAGAGAACTCTGACTAATACAGGGGCTGATCCCAGAGGCACCCTCTGCCTGGCACATACCCAAATTCCAGACTCCTAGAAGGAAAGCAGGGTTTCAACACGAATCGTATTGGCTGTTTCTACAGACAATTTAGGGACAGGGAACCACTCTTCTCAGTTAATGTGTAGGAACCCCCCCGACTCGAAATCTCTGTTCCCAGATGCCAGACAAGGGCCAGCCTGGTGAGCAGGCCTTTTTAAGGATAAGCAGTCAGACCTAACTCCTTTCTGTATGGAAAGTAAGTAGTTTATACTGTGGACAATAAAGTCTTTGAATTTTTTTTTTTTTTTTTTTTTTGGCCGTGCCACGTGGCTTGTGGGATCCTAGTACCCTGACCAGGGGTTGAACCCATGCCCCCTGCATTGGAAGCATGGAGTCTTAACCACTGGACCGCCGGAGAAGTCCCTGAGTTTTTTTTTTTTATGTAAATATGTTATTCCATTAGAGATTTTAAAGTGTGGGTGGCATGTTATGTTTTGTGTCGTAAGGCCACGCTAACTGCATATGGGAACCAGCCCAGGTAGGGGGCAGTAGAGAAGCAGGCTTCAGATTAGGAGGTGCCTCTGGTCATCCAGGCAGAGTAAGGATGGAGTGGAAGGGGGAGGTTTGGGAAAACAACAGGACCTGTGAGAGTTGTCACTTCCCAGGCTGTCACCTCCTCTCCCGGTCAGTGGGAGCCTTAGAGAAAGGCCTTCTGCAGGTGAGGTTGCCATGTGCACTCTGTCTAGTCCCTGGAGAGATCTGGCCTGCCAGGCCCAGCAGGGGTTGGGTGTGTGTCTGTGTCTATGTGTCTATGTCTATCTGTATATGTGTGTCTGTGTCTGTGTGTCTGTGTCTGTGTGTGTCTGTGTATGTCTGTGTCTGTCTGCATATGTGTGTCTATATCTGTGTGTCTGTGTGTTTCTATGTCTGTGTGTATCTGTGTGTGTGTGTGTTTGTATGTGTCTGTGGTGTGTCTATGTGTATGTCTATGTGTGTGTCTATCTATGTATGAGTGTCTGTCTGTGTCTGTGTCTATCTGTGCCTGTGTGTCTTCTGTATCTGCGTGTCTATGTGTCTGTGTGTTGGGGCCGGCTCACCTCCCACCCCCACCCTCCTGGGAGAGGTATGCCCTAAACAGGGCACCTGCTGTGGCTATGAGAGGAGGGGAGGGGAAGGCTGGCTCTGTGTCCATCTAGGAGGAGGGGGAGTCCACTCTCTGGAGACCTGCTGCCCCAGGGCACTTGCCCTGCTCTCTTCCCTCCCACCACAATCCAGACAGGGCTCCAGCTCTCCTGGATGCCCACAGGGCCTGAGGGCACAGGTGAACCTTACAGCTGCGAAGGATTCTGTGGGCTTCAAGGCTTTTGCTACTCAAAGTGTGGTCAGGCACCAGTAACATTAGCATTTCTTGGAAGCTTGTTGGAAACAGAGAATCTCAGGCCCCAGCCCAGCCCAGGCCCCTACAGACTCAGAATCCAGAGGTCAACATGATCTCCAGGTGATTCGTTTGAACATAAAGTCCGAGAAGCACTGCTTGTCCTCACCTTATGTTGGAGGAAGGATGGTGGCCATGGGTTGATGGAACGTGTGCTGTAGCCAGGTTGCAGCTTTCCCCGGCCTCTGCTGACCATTGTGTGGTCTGGGCAGCGTCTCCCTCTGCCTCAGTTTCTCATCTATGCATCGGGGCATTAGCACTGCCTTCCTCACTGGGCTTTTGCGAGTTAAGTGAGCTGTCGCGTGTCAAGTGTTTACAACAGAAGCTGGCACGTGGTAAGTACCTGGAAACTCTTAGCTGTCATTCCTAAGTGAGGGGTCGTCCAGCCTCGCCTTGCCCCACCCCTCCCAGCAACACGCGTGCACGCAGGAGAGGGGAACCGCATCCCATGCTTAGACTGCCCTGAGGGAGAGCGCCCTCCTGTGGCTCCTGGAAGCTGGGTCTGAGGAGACACAGGAGTCTCTCCCTTGTCACAGAACAGCCTTCAGTTCTTGGAAATTACTCTCTGACCAAGTTTTCCTGTATTCAGGCTCTAGTCCAGAACCCCATAATTTCTGCAGGTCCCAGCTGCCTTCCTGGGAGCCGGCCTCTCAGCGCACACTGGTTTGCCTAGTCCCTTCTTAAGGAACACTCCCAAGGCCAGGACACTGAGCCAGGGGTGGTCTTCAGACCTGCTGGTTCTGCGGCCAGGCCAGTCAGATGGCTGCAGGGTAAGGCCCTCTGCAGAGGTGCTGCCACCAAGGTGTCCCAGGTCCAATAGATGCTCAGCTGCCCAAGATGGTCCATACAGCATGGTGAGGGTGTAAAGCACCCTGGCATCCTGGCCAGCACGCGAGGGGAGACCAGGGGAAGGCAAAGCCCTTCAGTGGGCTCCCCAGAACAATGAGAGGGTGGCCCAGCAGACCCCTCGCATCTCCATGAACCAACTACAGCCAATGTCCCTGGTTACAGGTAGGAGAGGGCAGACGGTGACTCATCCCCAATGGAGAACGTTCCACAACGTCTTGACTGCAATTGGATTTTTTAAACTTTTGGCTAAAGTTCTTGGAATTCAAGCAAAGTAAATAAGTCCTTAGAAATAATAATACCAATGACAGCGATTATAATAATAGGATTAATAAGTAACCGTTTGAGGACTTATGTGTTAGTTACTATTAAGTTCTTGACATGCATTACCTCATCTAATTCTCACAAAAAGCCGGAGCAAGGTGTGATTGTGGCGGAGACAAAAGGTGTCTGATACTCAGAGTCTTATCCAGCTGCCACCTCCCCTTCACCCCTTTCCAGAGCAATTCTGGGTCTGCCCACTGGACCGCAGACTCTTCTTTGTGATCATTAGTGGAGAGGAGAATTGAAAGGAGCCAAAAGGCTAAGTTGATTTACATTTTAAAAGGTCCTGGAACTTCTCCCAGAAGAAAACAACCTGTCCAGAAGGACAGAGGAGAGGTCCAGAGAGAAGTGGGTGTGAGAGGAGATTGCGAGAAGAGAGATTTGGGAGAGGAGCTACCTCGAGGACAGGGCTCTGGGGAATCTGCTGGGGAAAGAGGATCTTCAGGGAATTTTTCTTGTGTGTTTTGCACTATTGCTCCCTTTTGCCACCTCTTTGGGGGATTTATATACATATTTACATTCCTTTTCAAGATTTTTTTGAGCTGAAGTTATGCACCTTCTAGAGGCAACCCAGAACTGAGCTAGAAGTGAGCCGGCCCACTTTTGTTTGCATTACACTATGATTAGCTCCGCCACTCAGAGATAAGGACACAGAGATTAGAGAGTTTAAGTAAAGGGCCTAGGGTGACACTGCCAGTAAATGTTGAAACCAGCATCTGGTGAACACTCTGTGCTGGAGACAGCAGCCACCTACCACACTGGCTCAGAGGAGCCTGAAAACTTGGTGCTATTTCCAGGGTCCTCCAGCGGAGGGTCTTTTAATTGCCCAGGTCACACAGAGAAGTGATTCCAGAACTCTTGGGCTGTGAATACTGTGTTGTTCACTCCCTTCCTTGAAGTGGGTTTCCCAAATTGTCCCCTCATCCCCCTGTTCCTCCTCAGTGAATCACCTGCTCCCTTCTAGAAGCAGGCCTCTGCGTGAGCTTCTCTAACCAGGCAGTGTCTGTCTTTAAAGCCAGCAGGTGCCTGCCGTGGCTAATGAGGGGCCAGCAGTCCTGGCAGAGCGCTGTCGGAACAGTACTGCCAAAATCATTCGCTCCGTCCGCAGTCATTTCTTGAGCTCACACTGGGAAAACAGCACTCCCTGGAGGCGACTTCCCTTTCCCTCTGAAACTCTCCATGACTTAAAGTTCTATTGTCATAAAATAAAACTAAGCAGGTCATTGACACCTTTATGTTTTTACTTTATCCCAAGTGGCAGAAGGGCTGCCAGCAAAGCAATATTGAAAACCTTGGACTGTAGAAAAGATGTACCTGACCAGAAAGAAGTGGCAGGGGTGGGGGGCAGGGGTGAGGGTGGGAGCTGGGTGCTTTATATTTTTTGTCACATAATGATTCAAACATAAGAAAAATATAGAGAGAATAATATCTGCCACCAGCTTTGCCAATCTTTGAATATCCCATGTTTATTTCAAATTATTTTAGTTCAGATGAAACTCCTGTGTACCCCTCCCCAATCCTGTTCCCCGCCCTCCCTCCCTCAGATATGATGTACTTACATATTTACTACATATGAATGTGTCCTAAAGAATAGTTGGTGGAGTTTTGCATGTTTTAAATTTTTACACGAATAGTATAATACTTTACATAACTTCGGCAACTTGCTGTTTTCACTCAATGATATGTCTTTTGAGACATAGCTATTGATCATTCACTTTACCCATATAATATTCCACTGTGTAAATATTTACCCGTTGTCCTGTTGTTGGGCATTTGGTTTATTTCAAGTTTTTTCTGATACAAACCATGCTGCAGTGACAAGTGCTGCAGTTGGACAGGCTGATGTGTTCACGTGGAAGGGTTTCTAGGATGTCCACCTGTGTCATGGGAAGGAGCTTTTCATATGACAAAAATCCTGGGTTTCATTTCAAGTTTCGAAATTGCAGCCAAGGGCAAATGAAGCGTGCACCGTGACTCTGCCTCCTGTTTCTGCCTGGGGAGCTCCATGTCCTAGGTGAGTGAATGTGGCCCCCTTTCCAAGAATATGGTCCTGACAATGCCCTGCATCCAGACTCATATAGGGACCCCACATATATAGAACCCAGTGTGAATCACTTATCTTGTCTGTTTTCCCTTTAGGATTTATAGTTGGAAATATTGACATTCTGCAGTGTTCTGGTGATTCACACCTAGTGTGATGGTGAGAGAGTCCGGAGGGAGGGCACGACTGTTTAGAGAAGGAGAAATGGAATTATTAGGTGGAAGTCAGGAGGGCAGACATTCCATTCAGCCATTTCTGGGTAATAAACTACCCAGCAAAGATTTATTATTCCCCCAATTCTGTGGCTCCCTCTGTTGACGTCTCCTGGGCTTGCTCATGTGGTTAATTTCATCTGGAAGATTCACTGAGCAGAAAGAGCCTCTTGATTGCATGTCTGGAAGTTGGTGCCGGCTGTCGACTGGGTTGCCTTGATTCCCCTTCACTCGCTCTTTCACCCTCCAAGAGGCTAACCCAGCCACTTTGCATGGTGGTCCTGGGGCAGCATTCCAAGAGCGTGGAAGCAGATGCTGTAAGGACTCTTGTGGGCGGGGCCAAAAACTCACGTAGCATCACTTCTGCCAAATTCTACTGGCCAAAGCAAGTCACAGGGCCAGCCCAGATTTAAGGAGAGGACTAGTTGTCACTCCCTCTTGTTAGAAGGAAGAGCAAGCCATGGGATATTGCAAAATCACACTGGACAAATTGCTTCAACTGTCTTCGAAAATGATCTTGCATGATTGAGCAACATGGGCAGATTAGAAATCTAACGCTGAGGTTTTAGCCAGTCTTCTGTGTAATTTCCAAAATAGGTCAAGATGATATAATTCTCACCACCCTGGCTTTCCTGACTAGAAAGACGTTCACTGAGGGAGAGTTTTTAAATTATTGATGATTCTGATATTTCTCTTCACCTGAAAATCCAATAAAGAATCTACCTTCAACCTTTGTGAATTAATTCTTTAAATAATTTGTTTTTAAGGTCTCAGTGTGTATGGTGCATTATGCTAGGTGCTGGGGATACAGCACTGGACAAAACAGATATAGTCCCTAATTATTTTGGCACTTTCATCCCATGGAAGGGAGATAGGCATTAAACAATTAATTATACAGTTAAAGATTTAATTACAATGGTATTAAGTGTCATAGGAGAAGTAAGTCATGCGAGGAAGAAATATAAGTTGGGGGCCCTGGCCTGGTGTTGGAGTCATGGGAAACTTCCTTGAGTAAGACATGTGAGCTAATTTTTGAGGAATAAGTAGGCATTATATAGGCTAAGGGCCTGGGGGAGGGTGGTAAAAAGGAATATTTCAAGCAGAAGAAACAGTGTGTACTAAGGCCCTAGAAAGGGAAGAAGCTTGCATGTCTGAGGAACTGAGAAATAAATAGAAGACAGGGGAGAGTTGATCACATGAGACAGGAGAACAAACAAGAGCCAGGAGATCATGCAGGACCTTGAAGACCATATAAAGGATTTTGGTCCATCCTGGACTGAATTGTGTCCCATGCCAATTCATATACTGAAACCCTAATCCCCCCAATGTGACTGTATTTGGAAATAGGGCCTTTAAGTAGGTAATTAAGGTTAAATGAGGTCATATGCATGGGGCCCTAATCCAACGTGATTAGTGTTCTTATATAAGATGAGGAAGATACACCAGGAGACAGCATGGGCTTGTACAAGGAAAGACCAAGTGAGGACGCACAGCAAGAAGACAGCCACCTCCAAGTCAAGGAGAAAATCCTCACTAGGAACCAAACCTGCCAACACCTTGATCTTGGACTTGCAGCCTCCAGGACTGTGAAAAAATTAATTTATGTTGTTTAAGCCCCCCAGTCTGTGGTATTTTGGTATGGTAACCCTAGCAGACAAATAAAGCATATGAAATACTGAGATTTATGTTCTTAAAAGATCATCCTGGTTGTTGTGTGTGGGATAGACCCAAGGAATACAAAACGTTATTTGGGGACGTCCCTGGCCATCCAATGGTTAAGACTCCGCACTGTCAACGCAGGGGATACGGGTTCAGTCCCTGGTCGGGGAAGTAAGATCCCACCTGCAGCATGGTGCGGCCAAAAAAATAAAATGTTACTTGAAGATAAGTTAGGAGGCTATCACAGAGACCTGTGTAGGAGGTGAGGCTGGTGACAGTGGGGATGGAGAGAAGGGGGGCATGCCAGAGATACGGGCCATTAAGAGAGAGCAGCAGAGATGGAGTCCTGCCTGGAGGAGATGGTTGAGGAGTGCTAAGGAAGTGAAAAACTGAGATAGCAGGTATCTGTTCTTTTAAGAAGTTCAGGGACTTCAAAGGTGGTGCAGCAGTTAAGAATCCGCCTGCCAATGCAGGGGACATGGGTTCGATCCCTGGTCCGGGAAGATCCCACATGCCATGGAGCAACTAAGCCTATGCACCACAACTACTGAGCCTGTGCTCTAGAGCCCATGAGCCACAACTACTGAGCCCGTGTGCCGCCAACTACTGAAGGCCACGTGCCTAGAGCCCATGCTCTGCAACAAAGGAAGCCACCACAGTGAGAAGCCCAAGCAGTGCAACAAAGAGTAGCCCCCGCTCACCTCAACTAGAGAAAGCCTGCGGGCAGCAACGAAGACTCAACACAGCCAAAATAAATAAATAAATAATTTTTAAAAAGAAAACTTAAAAAAAGAAGTTCAGCCATAGAGGGAAGTTTTGTTTCTTTGGTCTTTTTTTTCCAAGAAAGTCTAAGTTTTGGGTTTTTATAAAGTGAAAGAAACGTAAGCATTTTAAAACTCTGATGGAAAGGGTCCCACATGAAGGTAAGTGCTAGAGATGTGCTAGAGAGAAGACCTGAGTAAAAGCATCAGGTCCTACCGGAAGAGGCAGGAGGCACTGGGGCCAACCCACAGGTGCTATATGAAAGAGAATGAATGGATGAAATTAATGTATAGATGAGAGAGAGAGAGAGAGAGAGAGAGAGAGAGAGAGTTGGTTCACGTGATTATGAAGTCTGAGAATACATATAATCGATAATCTAATTTGGGTCAGATGTATCACTACCAGTTTTATCTTTTGAAGTGTTTTCCTAACAGGACTCTGCTCAATGCTGTAAGCTTTAGATGTTATCACTGTGCAGCAGTTGTTATCTACGTTGTGATTTAGAGGTGACCTTAGTCCTAAGATCAGCGGCCAGCAGGCTGGAGACCCAGGAGAGCGATGATGTAATTCCAGTCTGAAGGTCAGCAGGCTTGATACCCGGGAAGAGCTAATATTTCAGTTTGAGTCCAAAGGCAGGAAAAATGGATGCCCCAGCTCGAAAGCAGTCAGGCAGGAGGTGTTCCCCCTTATTTGCAGGAGGGTCAACATTTTGGTTATATTCAGGCCTTCACCTGACTAGATGAGGCCCACCGCCATTGGGGAGGGCACTCTGCTTTACTCAGCCTAAGGATTGCAATGTTAATCTCATCCAGAAACAGCCTCACAGACACACCCAGAATAATATTTGACCAAATGTCTGGGCACCACGTGACACAGTCAAGTGGACACAGATGCTGATGCTGCTGGTCCATGACGAGGTTTTGAAACCACTGCTGCAGAGTATCTGCCTCCCTTTGAGGTGGGGCTAGACCATTATCCCCTCTTCCAGCAGCATCCTCACAATCTAGTGGGGAGCACCCATGACTCTGGGGCAGGTGTTACAGCAATGACCAAGCTTGACCTGCTTGCAGACCATGGGGTGTAGAGAGCCCGTGGCTGAGTGGCAGAAACCCTGCACGGCCAGGCACAGGGCCCATGCAGGCCACAGCACCTCCCTGGGCTTGAGCTCCTTTTAGAGTTCACAGATAAAGCATTGCACAACATTACACTGAAAGGTATTTGTTGCTTATCTGAAATTCAGATTTCACTAGGCATCCTCTTTTTTGTTGTATTTTATTTTTTGCTCAATTTGGCAACCCTAGTTTCTTTGTGAAATGGGGTGCCACCAAAGGGGGTGTGAGAAGGCTTCAGTTGGGCTGCACAGAGAGGGTAGGCCACTGCTGCTGCTGGTAGCATAATGACAGCTTCCAGGCCATGCCACCAAGGGGGAGCAGACCTGTTTCCCCGGGGCTGCAGGAAGTCCAGCCTCCAACCCTGGATGGGGACTGGGGTTGGGGTCGGGGGGTGAGTCAGCTTGAGAGGAGGCTGCGGGACGTCACAGCTCACGCCAACCACAGAAGGATGTCACTCTCAGACCAGCTCTGACACCAGCAGTAAACAGGAAGCTCCCTCCACCCACAGGCTCACTGCTCTTCTTGCCAGGGTTAAGATGATTCTAAACCAGGATTCAGAATAGTCACTAGTGCTGGCATTCAGCAACCCCAAGCGGGATGGCCAAGCCCCCAACCCAGAGGTGCCTCCAGTTTTCCAGCTCCCAGCCAGAAGAGACCCTCACACCCACCCAGTCCCCTCCCTGTGCCAGGGCCCAGACCAGAGAGAGAACTCCAAACCCGGTTTGGCGAGAGGAAGAGCTTCTCCCAGGCTGTCAAGGTGTCCAGGAGTACAGGACGGGCGCGGTGCAGGGTGAGTGGCGCCCCAGCCCTGGGTGCTCCGTTTGCTGGAGGTCTCACAGATGCTGTACTGTGTGTCGGCACCTCTCAGTCCTACGTGGCCCTGTGAGCTCCAAGGTCATGGGCAGCACAGGGTCCTGGAGTCAGCCGTCACCCACCCTGTGGCCCCACACCCCGTAGGCCCCATGTCAAGAAACTAGAGGAATGTGGGGCTGCAAAGGCCAGGTCAAGGGCAAAGGCCACTAGTGCTGAGGGAGGTGCGGGGCCGAGACACCCCCTGCACCGGGCCCCCTGGGAGCACAGGCGGAAAAGGAGACAGAAGCCTGGCCCCAAGGGCAAACCACTGGCCACTTAGCCAGCTCCGCCCCTCACTTGGTGCTTGGCAAGTCACTTAGCTGCACCAAACCTCAGTTTCCCTTGTGTAAAATGGGGAGATGTTACTACCCCGCCTGCCTCCTCAGGCTAGTGTAAGAACCAACTACTTGTGAAAGGATTTCATAAACTATAAAATGCTGTGAGTTAGGGCTCTCGTAGTCGCAAGTGTGAGAAAACCAGACATAAACCAGATGAGGCAAAAGGGGAATGTTACTACCCCGCCTGCCTCCTCAGGCTAGTGTAAGAACCAACTACTTGTGAAAGGATTTCATAAACTATAAAATGCTGTGAGTTAGGGCTCTCGTAGTCGCAAGTGTGAGAAAACCAGACATAAACCAGATGAGGCAAAAGGGGAGTTTACCGGTTCAGAGTATCCACAGCAGGACAGGGAAAGGTGGCGCACTCCTCTTCTCTCATCGTCTATTTGCGCCAACATGAAAAATGCCAAGGAGGGCTGTCATCGGTCCCACCTGGGTCACGTGTCCACCCGTGGATGCAGGGTACTAGGTTTAGCACCCTCTTCTAGAGCCATATATTTGGAGATCTGGGAGCCTTCGTTCCCCAAAAGAAAAGAGAAAGGGGGAATTCCTCAGAAAGGGGGACAATAATGCAAAGGTATCTACTATGAAGGTCATGTTTTATCAGTGATATTATTATTATCGTTGGCATCAGCCACATTACCTGGCCACATTTTTCTAATTCCCCTTATCCTTGGGCAAAAGAGTGGCTAAAGGCACAGGCTCTGGAATTCAGACTCTGCCTGGATTCCAATTTTGGTTCTACCTGTGCGACATTAGGCAAGTTGCTAAAACTCTCTGTACCTTCATTCATAAGTTTGTGAAGATTAAATGAGTTGATACGTGCAGAATGTGAAGAAAAGTGGATGGTATCTCCCAGGTGTTCAATAAACGCTACTTGTTACTACTGTCAGAAAAAAAAAAGTGGCTTAGCCAGGAACATCGCTGCTCACTTACTTCCCAGCTTTCTTCCAAAGAGTGCTTACAACTTCAGGAACTGCAGTTCACTAAGGACTTCCTGAGATGTGTGGTATCCCTGAGAATTTTACAAGATGACAGACAAAGTCTCTCTCCTTCAGAAGTTCACAGCCAAGTAAGGGGGCAGACATATAAAGAGAGGGCTTTCCTGCAAGTTGGCTTGTGCTCTTCAGAAGTGGATGCAAGGTTCTGTGGGAAACCACAGAGGGCGCTGGGTCCTGAGGAAGCTGCCAGGAGGAAGCCACACTTGAGCTGAGACCCAGAGGACGGGCAAGACTTTGTGAAGAAATGCAGTGAGCAGGGCACTGTGCTGGTTAGTCCGCGAGCTGTGGTGTCTCCGCTCCAGACCCACGTAGATCCTCTGCCTTGTGCCGCTGGGGCTGGAGCCCTGCAAATTCCACGCCTCCCTCGTCAGGGGTCCCTGGTATGTTCTGCCAGTAGGTGGCACCAGAAGCAGACTGGCAGGCAGAAGGAGGGAAGGCGCTCGCTCCTTCTTATTTGGTCACTGTCCTGCCAGCTTCTCCCCTGCAGGAGCCCACGGGCCGGAAAGCAGCAGGGGAAGCCTCCAGGTCTCTTCCGCCTCCGCGGCGGAGCAATTGACAAAAAGCAGGAGCCGAGAAGCTGTGCAGAGAGCACCCCGGTAAAGCAGTGGGGAGGGAGCGTCAGAAAGACTCCCCGGGGACAACAGCAAGGTCAAGGTGAGGGTGGCCCTCTTACACAGCACTCGATACCAGCAAGGGGCAGCTGGGGGCAGGAGCCAGCGCCGGAGCGGGGCAGAAGCAAACCCCAGGCCCTGGGAAGTGGGGGCCAGAGGCAGGGCCTGGGTCAGGGAAGCTATGGTGCCAAGGAAGCCACTCTGCCTTCCCAGCGCTGGTGGTTTGTTCGGACATCCCCGAGGCCAGACCCGGGGAGGGGACCGCTCTAAGGACTGCCGTGACTGCCCGCAGACGACAAGGGAGCTGGCTATCCGCTGAGTGCCCTGTTGCCCGCATGGACAGAGCCCTGAGCCCCTCCCCCATATTAAGGGGAAAGGTCTTTAAGAGCTCCTCTCTGAGATGCACTTCAGAGAGGGGCGTGAGTGCTGTGACCGGAATGCAGGAAACATGCACGTGTGTATCTGTGATGAACAGTGCGGGGTGGGGGGGGAGGTGGGTAATTTTAGACCAGGCCTGGTAGATTCCTATGAGGTTGGTCATTCCCTTAAACAGCTTGTCCGTGGCATTGAAAACTTCTGTCTTCAACAGTCTTATTCACTCCCGTGGCTTCCATTTCCACCTTTATTTCTAAACATGCATCTCCAACCTTGACTCGGCTTTTGAGCTCCAGATACACAAACCCCCTATCTTCATAGGAACCGCCCGCAGCACTTCAAACTGAACAAAGTAAAACACCTCCTTTTCCTTCAAACCTGCCCCTCCTCCCCTCTTCCCTGTTTCCGTAAACCATCACACGCTCACCAAGTCACCCAGGGGCACCAAGTCACCCCGAGTCCTGGCTTCCGTCACCCGCCTCCTCACCCACAAGCAAGAAGACCAGGCCAGTCCTCCTTGCCGTATGTCCCAGGTCCCTCCACAACCCTCACACACACTGCTGCCACCCCGGGTCCCCTCCGCAGATGCTCTCACCCTCAATTCCGTACAGCACAAGGAGCCAGATTCATCTTCCAAAGCACCACTCCCCTCCCCAAAGCTGCAGTTTAACTCAAGCCCGGATGCCTCACTCAGGGGCCCCCATTGTCTGAGCCAAACTGCCCTCACAGCCTCTCCCTCTCTTGACCCTGTACGTACTCAGCATGGCCCCACCACACTCCCAGAGCAGGCTAGCCAGGGGCACGTTCCCATGCTGGAGCGGGAAGCCGGGTGATGCAGACTTTAGAACTGACTGGTTGCCCATAGAGACAGGGTGGAATCTCTCCCTGTCTGAGGCTCCCACTCAAGAGGCCCCCCTCTGGGCTGCGATGATTAACAGTCCTGAGCGGCGCCAGGATCAATGAATCGCAGACAGAGATGGGCTCCTGGAGCCGGGTCAGCGCACAAAGGCAGTAACTCAGGTTCCCCCAGCTTCACCCAGTGTGTCCCTCACACAGTCCCCAGGCGCGTGGGAGGGCCCGGGACATGCGTGCTCCCAGTGAGAAGTGAGGATGAGGCCGGTGCTCTTCTCCGACAAGAGCACTCTTCTCATCATCTAGACTTTTTTTTTGTCTTATAGTACTGAACTATATAGAGTCAGATTCTGTGGCACTGACTAGGTGATATATTGATCTTATTATCTCTTATGTGAAATCAAGCCTATACATGCCATTTACTCTTAGATTCAGGAATTTTTATTTCTTTCTATATTTTTGAAGGTTTTCTTTAGTTTCTAACTTTGGCAGGTGTGTAAAAATCGTTTTAACTTTTGCTCTTTATATTGTGTTTTTGAAAGAGCAACGTATTTGCTCTTTGCTCTGTAAGTTTTGAAATGGCATTTAGATAAAACTATAAAATTCTGGGCTTCCCTGGTGGCGCAGTGGTTGAGAGTCCACCTGCCAATGCAGTGGACACGGGTTCGTGCCCCGGTCCGGGAGGATCCCACATGCCGCGGTAGCGGCTGGGCCCGTGAGCCGTGGCCGCTGAGCCTGCGCGTCCAGGGCCTGTGCTCCGCAACGGGAGAGGCCGCAGCAGTGAGAGGCCCGCATACCACAAAAAAAAAAAAAAAAGAAAGAAAACCTATAAAATTCTGCTTTTTAAAAATTAATAATGTACATTTTTACCTTCATAAATTATAAAAGCTTTTCATTTTTAAATGAAAAAGGTGTGTATATACAAATCCAAACTTTACTTTCAAAAGAACACTTCATTTTGATGTGACTTTCAAGGAACTGTGTGCCTCTTCCATTATTTATTTAATTTAATTCTTAATGTTGTTCCTAAATATTTTATCTTTGTGCCCAAGGATTCTGTTTCCATGTTAAAATTAGGGCTCAGAGTGATCTGCTTAAGAAACCCAGTTATATTCTTTCATTCTTCACCTAGAAAAGGCATCCAAATAAAGGTCCTTGAAATCAATTAGCAACCAGACCAATATTCAGCGTGATCCCATTTGTTTTACACACACGTTCACACACACACATATGTTTGTGTATGTTTGGAAAATTTCAGGAAAGGTTAACTGTTGTTGCCTGTAAGGAGTGAGATTGGGAAGTGAGTACATGCTTCTGTGGCTGCTGGTGTTTCTGCTGGCAAGTGTGGTCAAGGAGGTATTTGTTTCTTCTGTGGTTGCAAAAACAGAAACCTCCTTGGCTGGTCTAACTTTGTAGCTGCAAAGCGATAGAGTACAGGGCATCCAATTTTTTTATGTGAATTGCAGTGGAGGTGGTATAACCCTAAGTCAGCAGCTGGGGCAATGATTTCCTTGGCAGGCCAGTTCTGTGGCATTGTTATTATAGGGGAGCCAGTCCTGGAAGCTCAGTGTCCAGTTTGGCCCTCCTGCCCTTCCAATAATTTTGTAATCGCCTAACTCCCTGTGTGAAATCTCTTTCTACTTCAGTTGTCTGGAGTCATTTTCATTATCTGCAGCCATACCCTGAACTGACACAGTGGGTAGAGAGGAGAGTTACAAATCTCAGAGGAGCTCTTCATATGATATTACCAATGTTCTCCTTTGTATAATTTACCTCCCAAGGATGAACAAGACACCCTGACCCAGATCCTGTCTTTGCACTGCAATACTGGCCCCTTCCTTGTCCTAGTTTCTCTGCCTCTTCAACAAGATATCTGTGTTCATGTATTAGTCAGGACTATTTGGTTGCAAGTGACAGAAACTGTTAATTCAATCTACTGTAGGCAAAAATATACACATATTGTGTTAGACACAACCAAACAGCAAGAAGGGTTGGGATGGATCCATCTTTTCCTCTCTCTCCCTCAACTCTCCTTTCACTCTCTGTTTTTCTGTCTCTCTGCCATGCAGATCTCTCTCTGTTAGCTTTTTCTCTCTTAGGCCAGCTGTCCCCTACAAAAATGTCATTTCGACTGCTGGTAGCTCTTAGCTCATATCTTTATAATTTGTAAGAGAAAGGAGAGGGACTTTCCTCCCCCAACTTCAGTTTGAAAAAACCCTGGGGAATAATTCTGACTGAATTAGTTTGGTTCCTGTGCTTGTCCTCTGGATAAATCACTGTGTCATGAGAGTGGCTTAGCTTGGTTCAAGCAGGGTCTGTTACCGGAAAAGATGAAAGGGTGCTTTAAAAGAAGTAAATGACCACTATAATGTGAACCCTAGGCTGCTTGACACACATGCAATCCTATCTTTTATATATGCAATTCTAATAATGGTCATGCTTAGAAACTGTGAGTCTCAAATATAAAAAAGACCATATTCATTAGATTGTTTCCAGAACAGCTGCTATAATTTCTCTCCATGTGCCCATGCCCTCATATAGATCTAGTGACATACTGTTAAATTGGTTCTCTGAAAAGAGAAGGAAAAAAAAAAAAAAAAAGCCCTGGTTTGTAGCACTTGCCAATTTCTATGGTATAAATATTCACACCAGGGCCAATTTCAAGCTACAAGCAGTTTAACCACTAGCTTGCAAAATTCGTGCAAATTTAACAATCAGCTCTCAAGGTCTCATCATTCTGTCCCCTCCCATACTAGCCCGGGGTTTGGTCTCATGTCACCTCGGGTGACAATAGCAAACTTGAAGCAAGCAGAGACTTAAAAAGTGCTTTGCACGTTCAAGCTTACCCTCTCTTATTCCACTTGGAACCCTGACATCAATCATGTGCATGAGATAGGTGAATGAGCTGAGTGGTGAGAGACACAAAACCAGTTGTCCTGTTCTTCAAGCCAACAGCCAGAAATGTGAGGGGGTTATTGACCGAAGGCCTCCAAAACTGAAGGAAGGCCACAGAAGCTTGCATGGGCCCAGCCGAGACCCACAGAACTATCCACTGGACCCAGCCCAAATCGCTGACCTGCAGAATCATTGATTAATAAATGATGACTATATTAAGCCACTGTATGCTAAGGTGATTTGTTACACAGCAAAAGCTAACTGATACACTTATC
The DNA here is from genome assembly GCF_000442215.2 of Lipotes vexillifer. Classification (NCBI taxonomy): domain Eukaryota; kingdom Metazoa; phylum Chordata; class Mammalia; order Artiodactyla; family Lipotidae; genus Lipotes; species Lipotes vexillifer. The sequence continues at coordinate 1,235,781 of NW_006790468.1, read as the reverse complement.
CTATTCCCAAAGGATTATATCCAATTGTTACAGTCTGCTGTCCAGGACCTCTTAATTATCTCTGTTCTTCTCTGTAAGTTTAAGATATGATTGAGCAACCCACATATTAAGTGTGGAATTCAATTATCTCCAAAACACCTGGTAAACAATGCTGGGGAAAAACAAGATAACAAAGTCCCTTTCAGAAAACAGAAAAAGAAAGGCAAAATACCTAGTATGATGACATTTGTCATTATTTTTGGGTGCCCGGCATTTGAACTTTTGTTTTTTACATGTAAGGAGTCCCTCACCTTATGAAGCAGAACCTGTATACATCCCACTATAGAAGCTAAAAATTTTCCTCAGACTCCCTTCCAGCTTGGGTGTGGGCACATGGCCTTGGTTCTGCCACTCAGATGCATTTACCCTTTGAATCAGAGAATTGTGATGTGAAGAGGCAGAAAACCCATTTGTTTTGTGAGTGGTGACAGTTCTGGGGACAGTGTCCAGTGGCAGCATCATTGTGTGGGCAAGGCAAGCCTCAGGGTTTCACCACGTAATTTACATGTTATGATCTAGACTATTGTCCCTGCCTTCATATCCTTCCAGCCTAACACACAATACTCCTATCACAAGTTCTACAGCGTGTCGTGGGCAATGGAGAAGCTCTGGAGTCCAACTGCCTGGGTTTAAACCCTGGCTTTATTACCAATTGGCTGTGTGACCTTGAGAAAGTTCCTTAACTTCTCTATGCTATGTTCCCATCCAAAATGTGGGGTTAACCATAGTATCAGTGTCAGAGGTACTATTATTGTTATAAAGGTTGTGGTAAGGATTACAATGAGTTTCATACATGCAAAGAATTTCACATGATGGTTGGCAAAATGTAAGCGCTTAATAAATGTTAGTATTGCTTTATTACTTAATATCATAGTAATAAACTCCTTTTTATGCATAAATCAGACAGTGTCTGTTGTTTACAACTAAGAATGCTGCCAGATACAATTAGTCACCAATCCAGAGTTTATACCATATCTTGCTAAACAGGAGTTATAAGGTACAGCTACTTATTAAGTTTCAAATGAGCCGCTAGATTGCTAAAGGCTCTATAGACAGGGAGGATTCACTTTGTCCAGGTCCTCCACGGCCATTGTTGGGGTCTGCTCTACCGTAACAGCTGACCTGCTATTGCTGCAGGTATAAGGAGCATGGGGAATGTTTTGATACTCTAGCGCCACTCTGGAGCCCCAGAAGACCAGAGAGGCTATCTTGAGGCATTTTGCCTAAATGTGTCATGCCAACATTTCTACATTTCTATGCTGCATCATGTTGTCTTGCACAATGGGGGAATTCTATGACCTGATGTGCTTTCCTGGGTCTTCCCCGTGGAAGTAAGCAAAGGTTCCTCCACCCTCAGATCCCCAAACACACCTGGAGGTTCTCTTATCTCTACATGACTCTTGTCCCAATACGTGCACATATGTTTTACCACAGGTCCTCCAAGGAACAGATGCCAAGACAAGATTAAATGTACAGGAAATTTATCAGGGGAATCCTCAGTGAAGGAAAATGGGGAGGACGTCAGGAAAGGCTGGAAGAGATGTCAGCCCATGACATATGCCTGACCTGGAGTGAAGGAGAAAGCCAAGGAAGGACGGAAAGTTGGGAGGAAGTTTTCAGTGCAGTTAGAAGGAAAGCTGAGCAAGGACTTCTCAGGCCGCAGTCACCCTTCCAGGAGTCCCCTGTCTCCCAGGAAAGGGCCTGCCATAGTATCCCCAGCTTACTCAGTAATCAGCTGGGAGTAGCTATGAGAAGCACAGGCTCCGTGGACCCGCAGAAAATGGATTTCAGAGGAAGAAAGGACTTTTCAGTACATTATACTGGTACAATGCACTAGGCACAATGAGAAAAAAAGCTAGTTCCCTTATTAATGTCATTTTAAAAAATCTAAATGGATTAAATAGATCAGGCAAAAAAGTTATAAAAGAATGTAAAGAAAATATGGAAGAATTAAAAGACAGAAATATACTCATATGGAAAAAGAAAGTCTGAATTCTAGAAGAAAGAAGACATAGCTATGAGAGTCGAAAGTGATTCTCTCTGGGATAGAAGCAAGAGGAGTGGGAAGGAATGGAACCGAGATCTGTAATATTTTGACTTTTTAAACAATTAATTACAAATAAAGTTAACTCAAGGAAAGAGAGTAAGAGAACATTACGTACTACTTTTTCGACAAATCTAAAAGTTAGGAAAAAATAGATAACTTGTATGCTAAACCATTAAATAAATTAAATCAGACGTTAAAAAGTGAGCTTCCCTGGTGGCGCAGTGGTTGCGAGTCCGCCTGCCGATGCAGAGGACACAGGTTCGTGCCCTGGTCCGGGAGGATCCCTCATGCCGCGGAACGGCTGGGCCCATGGGCCATGGCCGCTGGGCCTGCGCGTCCGGAGCCTGTGCTCCGCGGCGGGAGGAGCCGCAGCGCTGAGAGGCCTGTGTACCGCAAAAAAAAAAAAAAAAAAAAAAAAAAAATTAAAAAATTTAAAAAAAAAAAAAAAAAAAAAAAAAAAAAAAAAAAAAAAGGAAACAATCTGTCAAATTTCAAAGAACAGCTCATTCTAATATTATGCAAATTATCAGAGAAAAGAAGAAAGTGGAAACATTGCCCAAATCATTTAATGAGGTTAGAATAGTCTTAACCACCACCAGACAAGAACAGGTCAAGAAAGAAAAATTAAATGTTGAGAATTCCCTGACTGTCCAGTGGTTAGGGCTCCACGCTTCCAATACAGGGGTCGCGGGTTCAATCCCTGGTGAGGGAACTAAGATCCTGCATGTCACACGCCATGGCCAAAAAAAAAAAAAATGAAAAAAATGAAAAATTAAAAGGTAACCCATTTATGATTATAGATGCAGAATTTCTGAACATAATATTAGAAAATTGAATCCAACAATCTTTTTTTAGTTTCTCATGATAAAATTGCTTTATCTCACCAACACAAAGATGTCTAAATTTCAGAAAACCTATTAATATAACTTACTTACATATTAAAACATTAAGGGAGAAAAAATATTATCTCAACAGCTGCAGGAAACATATTTGCTAGAGTTTAATATTATAAACTGGGGTTTCTCACAACCCCCTCCTTGAGTTTGATAATTTGCTAGAATAGCTCACAGAATGCAGGGAAACACTTATGCTTTCCAGTTTATAATAAAGAACATAATAAAGTATACAGATGAACAGCCAGATGAAGAGGTACATAGGCAAGGTCTGGAAGGGTCCCCAGTGCAGGAGTTTCTGTCTCTGTGGAGCTGGGGTGCACCACCCTGTACCAACCCAGGAGCTACCTGGAGCCCATACCTTAGGGATTTTTATGGAGGCTTCATCACATAGGCATGATGGATAATTCACTCAATCTCTAGCTCCTATTCCCTCCCTGGAGAACAGGGTTTGGGGCTGAGAGTTACAAGCTTCTAATCATGCTTAGTTTTTCTGGTGACCAGCTCCCGCCCAGGAGCCCACCCAGAGTCACTGCATTAGAACAAAAATGCTCCTATCACCCAGGAAATTCCAAGGGATTTAGGAGCTCTGCTAACTCTTATCACCCCCTCGTTACTCAGGAAATTGCAAGGATTTTAGGAGCTCTGTGTCAGGAATAGGGTCAGAGAACAAATATTAGTACAGAAGGTGCTCCACGCACCTTTATCACCCTGGGAATTACAAGGAGTTTAGAAAGTTTGTGGAAGTGGGGTCAAAGACCAAATACTAGCAGAAGTTGGGGACAGAGACCAGTATATGTATGTCTTAGTATTTCACATATACCATTGTCCTTTTGCCCTTTCAGTGGTTTTATGGAGTTGACAATTCTCTATATTAACTTTCTACTGTTAATAAAATTGCTGTGTGGTTTCTGTCACCTGATTGGAAGCTGACAGACCACCTGGGACTTGCAATTGGCATCTGAAATGAGGGGCAATCTTGTGGAACTGAGCCCTTAACCTGTGGGGTCTGTGCTGACTCCAGGCAGTTAGCGTCAGAATTAAACTGTAGGAAACCCAGTTGGTGTCTACTGAGAATTGGAGAATTGCTTGGTGTGGAAAATCCCTCACATCTGGTGTCAGAAGTAGTGTGAGTAGTAGCAAAGGAAACAGGAGTTTTCTTTAGCATAAATAATGGAAATAAATAGAAACTTCTTTTTCTGTCAAACTAGGAAACATACAACCCACAACTCAAAAATGCATAAATGCTACCGAAAGCTGCTAAATTTACTTCATAACCTTTATGAAGGTAATATGTTGTGAAAGCCCCTTGGAGTAGAGAAGGGAAATGAAATGCAAAACAGCCCAGAAGGAACAGATCCCAGAAACCCCAGCATGAAAACTTGCTTTTGGTAAAAGGCTTAACTTGAAGTAATAAATCAGTACCCCTTGCTTACAATGTAAGAGCTGTGATAGTTAGGAGGACAGGATAGAGACCTCTTTGGGGGGGAAGTGAAACAACCTAGCAACAACCAATGTGAGAAAAACATTAGCAAAACTTTGTCCCCTGAAGCAAACCCCAACAAATAGGTCAACTAGAGAAATTCAAAGGCAGCCAGCTTTAATTCAAAGGGGGGGGAAATAAAAACAGGCAGGAAATTGCTGTAAAACTTACCAGCTACAAAGAATCACCAATCAAGTTGCCATGAAATAGATGAAAATTTTGACCAAACATTTGGCCATTACTTTCAAAGACTTAATAAAGAAATAGCCTCGATAAGGAAGAATGAATTTAAAAAAATATGTAGTCCCAGAGAAGAAATGGTGAGAAGAGAAAACTTGATCTTACACATTTGCAGAACTCAGAAAAGAGGTACAAGAAAAAAAGAAACATCACAGAAATCAAAACAAAAGTAGAGGAGTACAGGGGAGGGGGTACAAATACAGTGGAAAATACAGTAAAATCTTTTGAGGATAGAAATGAAATAAGCATAGAAAAGAAACCGTTTTTAAATAAATCCTAAAGACATTGATACACAGAGAAGACAGACAGTGGAGCTGCAGCAAGCACAGAACTGGAGTCCCCAAAGAAGGAAAAACTACCACGGAACTGGACAAATCATGCAAGAGTGTTCCTGAAATAAAAGGCAACTTGACAGACTGTGCACCGGGGGAAGTGAACACAAAGTGATCAGTATGTGCCAAAACATATTAGATGTTAAAAATAAAGACACAATCCCCCTTCCTCTTTCTCTTCCTCTTTCTTTTCCCTTTCCCTTCTAGTCAATTCAGTCCCAAAGACATTTGGTGGCACCAAGAAAAACAGGCATGCATGGAGGGAGGGGAGGAAAGCAGTGATGTTGGAGCCTCAGCAGAGTAAGGAGGACATCTGGCTAAAAGAGTGCAGTGGACTGAACGTGTCCCCCAAAATTGATATGTTGAAATCCCAACCCCCAATGTGATGGTATTAGGAGGTGGGGCCTTTGGGAGATGATTAGGTCATAAGGGTGAAGGCTTCATGAATGGGATTAGTGCCCTTGTAAACAAAAGGGTCCCCGGAGAGCTCCCTCACTCTCCTTCCACATGTGAGGACACAGCGAGAAGTCAGCAGTCTGCAAGCTGGAAGAGGGTCCTCACCAGAACCAACCCTGCTGGTACCCTGATCTCAGATGTCCAGTCTCCGGAACTGTGAGAAATACATGTCTGTTGTTTATACGCCACTTAGTCTAAGCCACTTTGTTATAGCAGCCTGAACTAAGACAAAGAGTGACCCGTCCTGTGAGGTTGGAGCCTAAGGAGGGGAACAGCTGGCTTGCAAAGGATGTCACAGCCTGAGTGGAGTGAGGTAAGTGTCCGTGCTGGAGCCTAAGTGGGTGAGGAGGGCTTCCGCATGGTGGGACAGCTCAGCACAGGGTGTTGAGCCCAAGCAGCATGATAATGGCACAGGATGGGAGGCGGTCCAGCGTGACATGTTGTGGCCTGACCAGGGCCTGGGGCCGTGCGTACTCAGCAAAGCTCAGAGAGCTTTGGCAGGTTATCAGGGCCAATGTGTAGGTGATAAGAAAGGCAGACAAGGAGCCATGGGTAGGGGAGATGTAAATGTAAAACACCTCCCGCCCCTGGACTCAGGAACCAGGGTGCCCAGCGCAGTATAGCACACAGTGCCCAGCACGACCAGGAGACCGCAGGCTGCTCAGACCATGCAGCCGGCCCCAGGGCTGTCCCTGGGGACTAACACAACTGTGGAGACACAAAGGTGCCAGAGCTGATCAGGGACACTGCATTGCAGGTCAGTTTCCCTCCCTCCCCAGTGTCCCACCCCCAAGCTCTTGACTGCCACCCTCTCACCCATTTCTTCTCCCCAACTCAGGACTTCAACAGCAGCTGCCTCTAGTTGATGAGAAGCAGATGCTCTGAGCCTCCTGCAACAGTTAATGATTACAGCAGCCCAAGGGCGTCTGAACCAAAGGGCAAGCAGGCGGCACCTTACTGACTCAGACTTGTGTAGATGCAGGACACATGTTCCCAGGACAACTCAGCCAAGTTCCAGAAAGGAGAGGTTTTCATGCAAGCTCCTAGGATTCACTCTCTAAAGCCGTTCTTGCTGAAGAGGATTCTGCCCTTAAAATGTGAACTCCAAGCAATCGCAGATGGAAAGACAGAATTCTTTGTAATGAGCAGATCAGCAAAGATATCAAGAGTTTCTCCTTGTGGGTCAGACAACATGGGATGAGGGTCACAGGTAAGAAAGCTTCAGAATTAATGATGAGGAACATATGGACAGGACTGGACAGGACTGTTTTCATTAGTCACAGCTGGATAAGGTTTTCAGCAATTTCAGAGATTGGGTGACTGTGGAACAGAGTTGTAATATATTTTCTCTGCCATGGTAGAAATGTTCTCTATCTGCACTAATACAGCAGCACTAGCTACATGTGACTAGTGCAAATGAGGATCTGCATTTTTAATTTTACTTAATTTTCATTAATTAAAATATTTCAATAGGCCCATGTAGCTAGTGGCTACCACAGCAGACAGCACAGCTCTACAGAATTTGTGATCATTGTATAATTGACTGCCGGTGTACTGTGTGAGTTATTTTGGTTGTTTTCAATTGTCTTAGATAATCAAAAAAAAATTCTTGTATAAATAAAAGTCTTAGTTAAAGAACCCTTCTTAATTTGTGTTAGTCAAGTCTGCAGGGCTCTGGAGTCGCATGCAGGCATGGTAAGTGGACTCAGCTGCTAACTGTGGTCCAGGCGGTGGTGTCCAGAGTGGGGGAAGCATATGAGAAAGTGCTCCCCAACGGGCATTACTGGAGCGCGATGATGACCAGTTGCTATCTCGTGTAATGAAGAATCAGTGGAGTAGAATTCCCCAGGGATCCCCTTCCCACCTACACCTTCTCTACAAAGCCTATCAGAGGCCAAAAGAAGAGGTGGCGTAGTTCTCTTCCCACCAGCACCCGTGGGGTCTTATGCAGGGGAAGTAATAGAGAGAGGGTAGCAAAGATTGGGAAAGAAGAAAATAGACGGGAAATGAGGGGTAGAATGCGGTCAGCAG